>NW_026734286.1:6450643-6638143 GCF_949786415.1 Peromyscus eremicus | reverse complement strand
CGATAGCGTACACTTCAACCCCAGCGCTTGGGAGGCAAGCAGGAGGATTGCTGAAAGTTTGAGGATCTCTGTAAGTTTGAGGCCAGCATGGTCTACAGAGCAAGTTCCAGCACAGTCAGGGCTACATAATGAGATCCTGTCTCAAAAAAAAAAAGGACAAAACTAAACTAAATCCCAAACTTAGAAACCCTGTGAACACCCGCAACAACCCAATAACACGGTTTGGGAAGGAAACAGAGTTCCCAGTGATGATGTAAGCCCCTCTCCTGAGGTCTTCCAATGGCCAGGTGCCACCCACAGAACCCTCTAAGTGCCCTAATGGCTGGACCCAGCTCCTGCCCTACAGAGTAAAAAGCCCAAGCTCTGGACTTGAAATCCAACCAATCCCCGTCCTGAAAAGCTCCGTCCCCCACCCCAAGAAACTCTATATAAAGCCTGCCTTCTGTTCGGTTCCCTGCTATTTCTCACCTGAGCAGAGGCAGCCACCTTCCTGGATTTTTTCCCCTCCCAGTAAATCTCTTGTGTGAGGTTTGTTGTGCAGTGTGACTTTGTGGTATTTCTTGGCTCCCGACTGCCAGGATACCTTCCCATCTGAACTATAATGCTTACATATGTCAGAGCTGGGATGGCAGGGTTGACAATCTTTGTCCTGAGTTCTCTGCCCTCCCCTCCTCCCATGTGACCTTCAGGACCTCTTCCTGGATCTCCTGGAGTCTCAGCACCAGAGGGAGATGTTCATGAATTCTAACAAGAATGGTATCTTCGAGGGCCTCTCACAGCCATTTGTGGCACTGAATATAATACCTCCCAGGAGTTCATTTGGGATGTCTGTGTCCTGTGTGATTCCTGAGTCTTCGTATCTTCACACTGGTCATTATTTAACATGACTCCCCTCTGCCTGTCTCTAACCCTTGTCATGATACTCCTAAGGATTGTTGATTGACTAGCAGATGTGTTTGCCTCCCAGCCCCAGGCTGCTGGCTGCATTCTTACCTTTTATTGGGAATGTCTTTGTTTTATGGACGTAATCTGCCTTATTATTGCAAATAACATCTCTGCTATAATCGCGGTTCTGTCCGATTTCTTCGTTCCACTCAACGTAGCCCCTACCCACGAGCTCCACCTTCACAACAGGGTCCACCAGGGTACTGTTGAGGATGAGGACCACCTGCCCATCTATGTTCGAACCGGCCAGGTAGACTGCATCTTGGGGCAGCACTACCTCGATGGACTTCACCACAGTCATGGGAGGTTGGGCGAGGGGAGACACATCCTTCCCCTCCCCCGAGTACCACCCAGGTCCCCCTGGGCTACTCAGCTGTGGTGACCTCTGTGATATCACTACACCCAGAGTTCCGGGAAGGGAGACAGTTTCTCTTGCTAGCCCAGGCTGGCCTTGAGCTCTTTTGGTATCCAAGGATGACTTTGAATTCCTGATCCTTCGTCATCTCTGGGACCATCACACCCCAGTCCTGACCCTTGCTTCCTAGGACATCATAGAAAACCAAGACCCTCCAGTCTGGGCCTGGGACTCCAGGCCTGTCCCCACATCAACGTAGGAGCCTAGGGCAGGAAGCTCAAAACAGTTCAAGGCTACCTTGGGCAACTTTGTGTGAAGTTTGGAATAAAATAAACCAGAAGGCTTGGGGGCTTATGCTTTTAATCCCAGCACTTGTGAGGCAGGAGGATGGCCAGGTTTGGGGTCAGCCTGGGGCTTGTAGTGAGTTTCTAGACACTGAAGTCCTGATGCTCTGTGGGACTGTTCATTGTCTGTGGTCTGTCTTGCCTTGCCTTGTCTGATTGCTTTTGTAGACAGTGACATCATGTCTCCCTGTTTTTTTTTAATGAAAATTAAAAATTTTTTTTTTATTTGTAAGTGTGTGGGCACATACATGTGGGCACACACTCATGGAAGTCAGTTTTCTCCCACTGTTTGTGTTTAGTGATTGAACTCATCTCCTCAGTCTTGGCAGCAGTCACCCCCCGCCTGCTGAAGCTACTTTGTATGCCCGGATTTTTAATGTTAAAATGTTATTTTATTGTTTGCATTTTTGAGACAAGGTCTCATGTAGTCCATGCTGGCCTGGAATTTGCCATGTAACTGAAGATGACTCTGAACTCCCGGTCCTTCTGCCTCTACTTTCCAAGTGCTGGGGTACCAGGCGTGTGCCACCAGGCTATTCAGTCTGGGAAATCCTTTGCCACACTTGTAGAACCTACCTCACTGTGGAAGGCCCTTTTCTCCCAGATCTTGGAGATGAGGGCCTGGATACCATTGGAGGTCACAGGGAGATACTTGAAACATTTTTGGAGGGACAACCTTGTAAGAGCCCCCCAAAATGGGCCAGGTGTGGTAGTGTACCACTGTTAGCCCAGAACTAGGAAGGTGGAGGCTTGAGTTAAAATCATCTTTGGCCACAGAGCAAGTTGGGGCTAGCCTGGGCTATGTGGGACCCTGTTTCTAAAAACAAAAACAGTTAAACAAAAATTGGAAGTTTTCTGCTTAAGGACCTCCAAGGTAGAAAAGTCAGAGGCCAAAGTCCTTCCCGTGGCCTCTGAGGTCTTACCTGTTGTTTGTCCCAGCCCAAGGGCCTCCTCTGCGCCCCCCCCCCCAAGCCTTCTCCACTCCCTGTGTCCTCGGCGGTCCCCAGCCGGAAGTGCCTCTGTCCCAGCCCCCAAGTGGCCGCTGGTCACTTCCGACCTCATGGCTTGTGGTTGTACCTGGAATTGTCCTCTAGACATGAATTTTTTCTTGCTTGGTTCCTTAACCAGAATTTGCTTTACTAGAGACCCCAAATGCTGGAGGGGAGGGTGTGCCTCCCATGCAGTTGGGCCCTGCAGCTCTGGTCTCTCTGGTCATCAGTTACTGCAGATGCCCAGAGCCAAGTGCCCGTGCCCGCCAAGAATGGTCAGAATGGAGCAGACAGGGGCGGAGGGGGCAGGGAGGCGCTGCCCGCCTGGACAGCTTGCAGAAGGCGGGAAAAAAAAATCAGGCGGGAAAAGAAGCCCTGCGGGTGGGTAGCATGGGGGAGGCACTAGCAGCGCCCTGATGTTATTCAATGCGCTCAGTGCGTCTGGGGGTGCTCAGGATATGGGGTGCAGGATGTCTGGAGGAGAGGCACCCCTCAAGTTCCCCTGGGGTATATGGTCAGAGATTCGGGTCATAGATTTAAGAGGTCAAAGTGTGTCCAGCAGAAGGGGAATGGGCATGTACTGAGGTCAGGGGTCTCTCTGAGGGGGGGGGGGTTATCCCTCCCGGGATTCTTATATGGTTTGCATGCTGGAGGACCTGGGCCTTGGTAAACTGGGCACTGCTGGTAGGGTAGGTCCGTGGCCCGCTGGGCGGAGCTGGGGGTGGGGTAGATCCCTAATCGTGGGGACGCCCCCACTCTGTTTCTCGCTTCCCGCCACAGCGCGAGCCAATCAGGAATCAAGAGCCCGCCCCCCTCCACCCATTAGAGTGGCAGAGTCTCGCAGCAGTCTGCACACTTCTAAAAACGCCCTGAGTTTTCGCGGGAAAAAGAAAACCCCTAGCAGCTGGAAGGATCGCGCGCTGCCGAGCTCGCTCAGGTCCTCTGCCACTCACGCGGCCCCCTCCTCGGTCACCCAGCCCCAGAGCCCTAACCAGGAGCCAGGCACTCCAGGCGAGAGGACAGTGCGGATCGCTGCCGCGGGAGAGGTGAGTGGAAGAGCAGGCTGTGCTCACACAGTGGCACGGCCAGGCACGGCGCAAAACCGTAAAGAATACTTCCCACGGGTGGCCGCGGGGCTTGCTTCAGGGGATCCGAGGTCTTCCCAGTCTTCCACGCTAAACCCCTTTCCTGGCTAGCCGCACAACGTTGACGCCCTGGGTTGGAGGAGGGGGGAATTTTGCAAACTTTCCTGCGCGTGGGATGAGATTTGCAGAGAACCATTGCCCACGCGTGCTTCCGCATCGCGTGTAAGGGGGATCCGATTTGTATCCTCCACGCTGGGTCCCCTTCTCAGGCCCCGGGCACATACACGGTTACACCCCAAAACTTGGCAAAACTTTCCCGCGCGTGGCTCCGGGCATTGCAGAGAGCCACCGCGCATGCGTGCTTCTCCGTCCGTTGAGGGGCAACCTGAGTGGCGTCCTCTACGATGAACCTAGGTTTTGACCCTCCTGAGTGCCGCTAAGTCCGCGGGAAGCGCGTGGGGTCTGGTGTGTTTGGGGGGGGTACACGCGGCTCCGCGCCTGCGCGCGGACGCTCCTCGCGATTCAATTGTCGCGCCCGAGTCTGGTTTCGCGCGCCTTGGCTTCTCCAAGTACGTCTCGGCCAATCGCGTGCGAGGAGGGCGGGGCGTGCCACCCGGGCGGAGCCAATCAGCAGCGGGTTCTCCGGGAAGGGCGGAACTTAAACGGCGCGGCTCTGGGGGTCCGACCCTGGCGGCGGCGGAGGGTGTGGGCGTGGGCTCCGGGCCTCGGGGTCTTTAAAGCGTGTTTAAAGCGCCATCCCAGGAGGCCAGGGTCAGTGTCTCGGGGGAAGGTTAGGGAAGCTAGTCGTGCGTGGGGCCCAGGTGAGTTTCTGGCCACGAGCGCGCGCGCGGTGGTGTCCGGGCTCGGACTGCCGGTTACCATGGCCACGGCCGGGGGGGGGGGGCTGCTCCACGCACGCGCGCAGGGGGCACTGGCCCGGAACTCCGGGGGGCGTCCCGAGTGAGGTGTGTGTGTGTGGGGGGGTCCTGCCTTCTGTGTGACCTAGTTCTCCCTCCTGGGACTTAAGAAGTTCCGGTCCGCTTCGGAGTTGGCGAGTTCTCGTTGCTGGGACTTGGACTGTGTGGGATGAATGAATGGGTGAACGAATGAATGAATGAGCAGCTGCGACCACTCAGTCTGACCAGTCCCTTTCTCTCGCCATGGATATTGCTTTTTTTTCCTCCTCTTTGAAGACGTGGTGGATTGTCGTGGATCGCCCAGGATGTCTTTGGTCCACGCTCAAGTGTCCCCACTCACTCACTGGTCATTAAAACATTAGGCGCGTGATTTATGCCACCTGGTTCTCTAAGGTGCGGTCTGGCCGAGTACAGGGGCCAGGACGCCAGGAGGTTGATCCTGGGAGCTGCTTCTTGCTCAATCAGATGTAAAGAAAGCTACCGGGGTGAGGGTCCCCCACTTCCCCACCTGCTGGCCGGCCACAGTGACCCGAGTTTCCCTTTCTCTTTCTCTCTGTCCCTCCAGCATCTTGGCACCATGTGGATCCAGGTCCGAACCATGGATGGGAAGGAGACCCACACTGTGGACTCTCTGTCCAGGTTGACCAAAGTGCAGGAGCTGAGGAAAAAGATTTCGGAGCTGTTTCACGTGGAACCCCAGCTGCAGAGACTCTTTTACAGGGGCAAACAGGTAAGCTAACCAACCACTGCAGCTTTCTGTCCGCCCACTAAGCTTTGTTTCAGGCACCCTGCCTCTCCAAGCCACCAAGCGATAGTAACCCCCCCCTCCCCACTTACTCCCCCCCCTTGTCGGTGACTTCAGATGCTGGGGGGAGGGTGAACAAAGGCAGGCCTCTGCACCGCTGTGGCTGGCCTCTGCGCTGCAAAGCTTGCTACCTTTTTAATTATCCTTTAAAGTCTTCTAAATCATTTTTTGTAAGGAGAAAGTTTGGAGTGGCCAACAGAGGGCTCAAGGGGGTTGCGGATTAGTTTTTCCAACCGTCTTCACGTGGTGGCAGTAAAGAGGGACCAGGTTTTCCTTTTGAAATTCACCCTGATCGCCCACAGCTTGCTCCCAGGAGACATCAAACCCCCTGAGGATCCACGTTACTCACGAATTAGAAATTTATTCGCTTAGGTGTATGGGGAAAATGGGGCTAGTGGCCCTTATGGGGGGGTAGCTACCTTGTTGCACCTCTCTATCCCGTCTCTCCAGCTCTCCGTGGCCTTTAAAATGGCCATCTTTGCAGCCCAGCTGCCCACGCTTGGGACTTTTTATCATTGGCACCTGGCTGGGCCTTCTTTTTCATTGATGTCTTGAGGTGCTGAGAGAGCATGTGGTGGCCTGGGATCTCTGGTGTGGGGTCCGTGCTTGCAAGGGTCCGTTTGGAGCTGGGTGCACTGCACTAGCGGGAAAGGTGTAAGTAGACCTGAAGTCCCTGCTTCATGGCCTATACCCACTCTCGTGGTTGGGCAGGGCATTGCTGCCCTCTGGTGTCCGGGTCCGATGGTTCATTTCTTTAACTAGCTATGCCCAGGTGATGGCAGTGTGGCTGTGATCCCCTCGCCCCTTTCCCAGTCGTGGGGTGTTCTGGGTGCAGCCGGGTGGGGTGCGGGCACTGTGTCTGATTGCCTGCCATGACGACTCATTTCATTCCGTACCCAGCCTGCCAGTTCAGCGGTGTCTCTCCTGTGAGCTGTAGCTGGTCAAATTTACATCGGGTTGGCACAGCAGAGACTTTATTGGCCTTACCCACTGCAGAGATTCAATACGGTCCCCTCGGCTTCCCACTGGCTCCTCTGCCTTCTGTCAAGTCACTGGGCTCACTCACTCCTGGGGCCATTTCTGGTGGAAATGCTTGTCCAGGTTCTTGCTGAGCAGTGTTAGGCTTTTATTGAGAGACAGGGTTTCACATAGCCCAGGCTGGCCTTCAACTCGATCCACCTGCCTCTGCCTCCCGAAGGTGCCCAACTGCAGCCCACGTGACTGCCTGACTCTCCTTTTCCCAGCTCCCTTCATGCGGCAGCTTTGTCAGGGAGCAGGCGGTGGCTTCCGGTTTCCTGACGCAACTTCCCCAGCTGCAGCAGCTCCTGGGGACACAGCAGGCCATGGGGAGGGAGCAAGGCTGGGAGGTGGGACAAGCAGAGGGCTGGAGAAAGGCTGCTTCCCTGGTGGTTGACAGACAGCAACAGAAACCATGCAGACAGGCCGTTCTTACAGAAGGTTCTAGAATGTTCATGGTGCGCTGGCTTTTTCCTTGTTTCTTGTGGCCCAGCTGCCTGGGTCCATTGATACTTCAAAGCTAAAAGGAGCAGGCTGGTGTCAGGGAGTTGGTGTGTGCTCGCCCCTTGTCTCTGAGCACGATGGCAGGTATGTGGGAGGGGACTCTGGCCATCGTCCCTGCCAGGGCAAAGTGAGATGTGTCTGGTTGACCCGTTTTTGTTATCTTAAAAAACCACCTGTGGAAATAACCTTCAATGTGCCCAGTACATGCAGGCTTTAATGTCACCAAGTCCCTTGCCTGTCTGTTCAGGGACAGCTGACTTTCATGTCCCAAATAACACACATGGCTGACCAGTTGTCACTGCATGTGGTGATGGGTTCAGCGGGTCCTGGCTTGGTGATGGAGGCACCAGAAATCAACCAAGGGTCCCCACAGGGCATACGGTGTCTCCATTGCCAGGGCTCTCCACTGTTGAGACAGTCTCCAGACATCACCCAGGGTCCCCATTGCCAGGGCTCCCCACTGTTGAGACAGTCTCCAGACATCACCCAGGGTCCCCATTGCCAGGGCTCTCCACTGTTGAGACAGTCTCCAGACATCACCCAGGGTCCCCATTGCCAGGGCTCCCCACTGTTGAGACAGTCTCCAGACATCACCCAGGACTCCCCACTGTTGAGACAGTCTCCAGACATCACCCAGGAGTCCCTTGGGATGCTTCTCTCCCCTCACATCAGCTGGTCTCATGAGTGATTGATGTCAGCCATGCTGAGATTGTTGGTCCCACACTGGCCTGGCATCACAAACCTGGAGTCCCCAGGACCCTGTAACCCTGCCATGCCAGCACTGGGCCAGTCTTCTCTACCTGTGGAGTCCAGGGTCAGTCTGGGCTACCTGAAACCTTGTCCCCTCAAAAAAAAAAAAAGTGTGGGGAACAGAGTGGCCGGGCCAAGGCCTGCCTCAGGCTGTGGTGATTCAGCATGGCGGTGGCCCCAGAGCCATTGCCTTGCAAGAGTGATTTGTAAGGCGCCACCTAGGATCATGTGACAATCAAGTAGGGCAACGCCTTACCCCCTTCGCTGGAGGCACAGCAGACCTTCCAATAGTGTGGACAAAAGCCACCAGACATGTTGGGGAAATAGATGGGCCACAGCTGCAGTTACCCCAGTTATTCAGGAGGCTGAGGCAGGGTCTCAGCTGCCTTGTCTGGAAACGGTGTTGTTGATGTTTTTTAGATTATTGTGCACGTATGCGCCTTGTGTGTGGGGGTGGAGGTCAGGACAGCACTGGGAGTCGCGCCTCTTCGAGGGCTCTGGGGTCAGACTCACAGGGCAAGTGCTCACCTGCTGAACTGTCTCACTAGCCCTTATTTACTTTGAAGGGTCCCATGTAGCCCAGGCTGTAGTCAAATCCACAGCGTAGCCAAGGATAACCCGAAGTACTTGTTTTCTCTTGAGATGGGATGACAGCACGTGTTAGCACCTGGTTTATAATAGTGCTGAGGATGGAGCCCAGGGCCTTGGGCACACAGCTGTGCACTTAGCCCTACCCTGGGTTTAATTTTCAGTCTTAGAAATTAGCAGGAGGTATGTGTGACTAAGTGCTGGACTCGGTTATTGTTGAGTTCATTAAGTGGGAGCTGGACCTTTAAGCTCTTACAGTGTCTGTAAAAATTCTGGCCCCAAGGTGACCGGAACCTGGGCTTACCTGCTGCTTGAGTTTCCTAGCCAGCCGCTTTGCAAGTGGGATATGGGTGGGGGGCACCCCCTCCCCTAGCCCTAGTCACATGCCAGTGCAGGCTTCTACCTGCCTTCCATGGGGCTCTTCCAGATAGTTCCAGAAGCAGCAGCCAGAAGCTGCCCAACCGGCCTTGTGAGTTAGTTGTAGTGAGAACTGCAGGGTGAGTCTGCTCCAAGCCGGTCCCAGCCCTATCCTGTCCTGCATGTTGAATGGGGACTGTGACCATGGTGGGGCAGCCTGATGGACTCCTAGACACCAGAGCTGGTGGGGTGGCTGATGTGGTCTGGTTACCCACCCTGCTGGCCCTGCCTCCTGGCCGTCCCAGTGCTGATCCCTGGGCCCAGCAACTACCGCATTTTGCTTTGTATTTGAAAACTTTTTGGGCATGTGCGTGTGTCTGTGTGTGACATTGTATGTACATGGATGTCAGGTGGCCTCACTTAGCAGTGCTCCTTTTCATGGCTGAGTAGTGTTCTACTGTGTGGATGGCACATAGCAGTGCTTGGCCATCTGTGGAAGGGCTTTGTACACTGTGGGCACGGTGAGTGTCTTTTTCCCAGACCCCCTTCCATCTCGGGATCCCCAAGTCTGGCCTGTGGTGCAAAGTCCTTATGTGTTGGGTGACAGGTATGGTGGAGTGTAGTCCTGGCTGCAATATAAGTGTTCAGAGCAGTCATGGACTGCTGACCACATTGTCCCCCAAGCTCTCTATTCCTATAGACTCCAATTCTTGCAGAGTCCATTTCCAGCGTGCTACTTCTGAAGAGAGTCCCTTTCCCATCGAGTCTGATCCCTGTTCCCGCCGGCCGAGTCTGTTCCCGCAGGCTGGGAAAGGCCTGGTCTGTTCCCGCGGGCCGGGTCTGTTCCCGAGGGCCGGGTCTGTTTCCGCCGCTGCCCTGTGTCCTGCCGGCCGAGTCTGATCCCCCTGGCCTGTTCCCGCCGGCCGGGTCTTCCCGTTGTCTGTTCCCGCCTCCCGCCGCCAAGTCTGTTCCCGCAGTCTTATTCCCAAGGACTCCCACAGAGCTGGTTCGCGAATGCATAGAGTCCTGAAGAGAAGACAGACCTATTCCTAGTGTGTCCCCCTCTCGAATACAGAGTTAGTGCACTTGGGGTCCTTCTCCACACTAGTGGTCCCAGGCCTATTGTGGGTTACTGTAGTAGGCCACAGGGGCCTGCAAGCCTTTCTCTCACATGTCCCCCTCCCCGTTAGTCTCCAGGGATCTGGAGGCTCTAATTCACTGCAACCCAAGAGCCCCTACTAGTGGATGTGGCTGTCACAAAGGAGGTGCCGTTAGCCTGTAGTGGGGAAGGAGCCCATGATGAGATATGACATGAAGGGACTACTATGGGGCCACAGATGACTCCTTGGGCCCCCAGCTCTTGGCCACCTGCTGCTCAGGAGCAGCCTTGGGGAGATTGGAGGAAAGCCTTAAAGGATTCTGGGGACTGTGTTGTGGGTTCTCCCTGGTTGCCTCTGGACACCATGGGGCATAGGCTTCAGTCTGTCCCTGTGGGGCCTCCTGGGCCCTGCAATGTGCTGGCCATTGCACGCACCTCAATGCCAGGAGCTCCTCTCCTGGAAACACCACCCAGCAACACATACATTGGCTTAATGGCCCTTCTGCCTGCCTTCCCAGCCTTTGGGAGGTGGAGGAAGGAGGACCAGGCATTTGAGATGAGCTTGGGCTATGTGAGACCCCACCTGAACCCCTAAACCCCACTTAGTATTAATTCAGCAAGTCTTCCTGGAAGGGAGACCCCTGGACATCCACGGCATGGAGGGTTGTGTCGCTTATGCTCATGGCCTTCTGTGGGTGCTGACAGTGCTCTGTGTTTGCCTGCCCGGGAGTAGCTGGGAGAGCCTAGGCATGGGACAGGGCTTTGCCTGGCCGTGTATTCTCCATCTGCCCTGCCCCATGCAGGCCTTCGTGGGAGACAGTCTGCTTTGGGTTTCTCCACAGATGGAGGATGGCCACACACTCTTCGATTATGATGTGCGTCTCAATGACACGATCCAGCTGCTGGTGCGCCAGAGTCTGGCACTCCCTCCCAGTACTAAGGAACGGGATTCGGAGCTCTCTGACTCTGACTCTGGCTATGGTGTGGGTCAGAGCGAGTCAGACAAGTCGTCCACGCATGGTGAAGGGGCTGCTGAAGGGGACGACAAGACTGTGTGGGAGGACACGGAACTGGGCCTGTATAAGGTGAGGTTCCCTGTGGCTGTGTGGAGGTATGACACTGGCTTTCTGGATTTGCCCCCAACTCAGATTCTGCCCACCCTGACAGTGCCTGGGCCTCCCTGCCCCTCACCACAATGAGAGCCACACAAGGTGTCTGGGACTCCTTGGTGACCCAGAGCCAATATAGCCAGTACCTGCCATTCTGAACTCTCTCCAGGGAGTTTTGCCAAGATTGAAATGTCTGTGCATTTGACAAACCGGAGGCTGAGCCTCCCTGGGAATCCCAGCCTGTGTGGTTGAGGCTGAACAGCCCCATCACCTTCTGCCCTATGACCACAGCGCTGTGAATCCACCTGCTCTTATCTGTGGTTCCTGGAGGCATGACTTCTTACCCAGGATCCTGGTCTGGAGTGTGGAGGCGTGGGATGTGGCTCAGCACCTGGAGCCCTAGGAACACATGTGGTCCTTGCTTATTTGCTGTCAGCAAACCTCTGGAGATAATCACAACCGTCAGAGCAAAGTCTCCTGCAGAGGGTGGTATTGACCTGAGCCCCCTTCAGAACAATCCGGTCCCATCCACTGTCCACAGTGCTGAGGTTTCCTCCCGTGTGGAGCATGGTGGCTCACACCTGCCATCTCCACTCTGGAGGCTGAAGCAGCACGCTTGATTGTGTGAGGCTAACCTAGGCTACGGAGTGAGGCCTGTAGGCATAGCTGGGTGCAGACACACTTGCCTGGCATGTGTGGCCCTGTGATCTCTGTCTCACAACCCAAATCCTTGACCCTGGTCCCGCCCTGCTGCCGGGTCCCCTGACCCTCGTTCCTTCCTGTAGGTTAATGAGTACGTGGACGTGCGTGACAACACCTTGGGTGCGTGGTTTGAGGCCCAGGTGGTCCAGGTACAGAAGAAAGCCCCATCCCAGGAGGAGCCTTGCAGCTCCAGTGCCAGCACGACCCCAGATGAGGACATTATGTATCACATCAAATATGATGAGTGAGTGCCATTGTGAGCTTGGTCCTGTCTCTAGCGCTGTCCAGAGCCCCTGCCCTGCACTCCCCAAGTGACTGCTGCCAGGGACAAGGGTGGAGAAGCCACAGAAGGCTACTCTTGGCCCATCCTCGGCACCCTGTTTCCATTTGAGACTAGAGGAAGGGCCCTCTTTCCCTAGGAGCCCAGATGTGAGCTGCCCTGCCTTGATCAGTTTTGTTCAGTCTGTGAGGACATGAGGATCTCTTGAGATGGTCCTTGGTCCCAGCCATCTCAGGGTCTCAGGTTTCAGTCCCTGGGGCAGCAGAGCATCTCGGGTCCAGGTTCCACATGGTGACACGGTGGGATGGGGCCTCAGGCAGGTAGTTAAGCCATGTTCCTCTGTGTCCTTGGGCCTGGGGAGGCCACAGTGCTTCCTTGGCAGGCCAGCATCCCGTGGGTGGAGGAGGCCCCCGCCCGCCCGCCCGCAGGCCTTTGCTGAACTGTTTCCTTCTCCTGGTTATGCTGGGTTTCTGGTGTCAGCCCCTGACTAGAGGAAGGGGTGCTGTCATTTCCGTACATGGCCTGGGTGGTTCCCTCAGGGCCGTGGATGGTGCAGGTCCCAGTAGTATAAACTGACATCGTGTGATTTCCATGTTACAGTGCTTGCTGTTGAGAAAGCTTCATTGAAAAAGCTAGTCATTTAGGGTGGAAGTCCTTTGTGAAGATGCTTGCTGAACTGAGTTCTGTGACGGACCTGAAAGGGAGTGAATCTGACATGGTGTAGCTCAAAGCTGCCTAGAGCGCTCACCTCAAGTGCAGTCTAGTATCTTATTCTATAGGCCTCCACACATGGAGGCCGCTCTATACGTGGATGTGGAGAAACATTTACTTTCCCTTCCCGTGGTTTCCCAAAAGTCTGGTCCCCAGACCAGCTGTCCCAAGCTGCCCTGACTTGGCATTCCTGAGCACATGGGCACCTCACCATGGTGTCTGCTGTTACCTGTGCCACATGCTTCCTTCTGTCTGTCACTTCTGTCTGAGAACCTAGAGCTGTCCCTACTCCATCAGGCCCACCGCGCTGCAAAAGCCTTACTTCCAGACTGCCATCTCCCGGGTTGCTGGGATGGGGACGAGCCACTTTGGGAGATCACGTCTGTCCACATGTCCCACATACCTGGCCCACCGGCATAGATGGCTAGGGTCACCCAGAATATGATTCCCCATGCTACCACATCTCTGGGCCTGTGAAGGGACACCATGTAGTGGCCTGGGGGATCTGAGGTTGGGCCTTTGCTTGCAGCTACCCAGAGAGCGGAGTGGAAGTCATCAAAGCCAAGGATATCCGTGCTCGTGCCCGAACTGTGATCCCGTGGGAGGACCTGGAGGTCGGCCAGGTGGTAATGGTCAACTACAATGTGGACTACCCCAGGAAACGTGGCTTCTGGTATGACGTTGAGATATGTAGGAAGCGTCAAACCAGGACCGCGCGTGAGCTGTATGGCAACATCATGCTCGTGTGAGTGGCCTGCCTGGACAGGGACCCTGATATCCTCCCTTATCCTCACACTGGGCCATCCCTGGCCTTGTCTGGCTCCGTGGCCCTCAGACTTGGCTTTCTAGAGGCTTCTGTGTGTTTGTCCATGTTTTCCTACACTGGGAAGGTGTGGGACTGAGTTGCTTCTAGGAAGCCTGCCAGCCTGACTTAGCCTTGTGGGTGCATGGGGACTTCCAAGGGGCCAAGGGCATTTGCCTCATTTAGGGGGCACCAGATCTCACTGTCTTGCCCGAGGTCTCTTTAAACTCTTGGCTCAGTGCTGTGTAAACATGAGGACATGAGGCATCAGGACCTGTTTGTATTGCTAGCAGTGCCATAGGGACATGGGAATCCCTGGATGTCCAGGGCCAGCTAGCCTGACATGTGCAGCCAGAAGTCCAGGATAGACCGCCAAAGAGGGTGCTGACTGTTATGAGACACAGGAATGCCCATGTTACAGAATACACACATGCACAAACCAATGGGGAAGAACCCACCTGGGGTCAAGCCAGCCTCCTGCTTCACCCAGCCCCACGTTGTTCTAATGTTTTGGAATGTTCTGCAGAAACGATTCTCAGCTCAATGACTGCCGGATCATGTTTGTGGATGAAGTCTTCAAGATTGAGCCCCCTAATGAAAGGAGCCCCTTGATCGGGGGCCCCTTGCAGTGTGAGTGCTGGTCGGGCCCCGAGCGCACCTGGGTGGGGGTGGCAGACCCAGGTGGCATGGTGGCCCGCTGCAGCCCCTCCTGCCCTCCGGAAAACAGGGAAGAGCGGCCCATCCTGTCAGTACTGCAAGGATGATGAGAACAAACCGTGTCGCAAGTGTGCCTGCCACGTGTGCGGCGGGCGGGAGGCTCCTGAGAAGCAGGTTCTGTGTGACGAGTGTGACATGGCCTTCCACCTGTATTGTCTGCAGCCACAGCTCACCTGCGTCCCCCCTGAGCCTGAATGGTGAGTGGCGGACCTCCGGGGTCACCTGGCACGCCTGGAAGGGAACTCAAGACAGGCTACGAAGTGGCTTTCAGCCTTGCTTCACAGTTCTGCTGTCCTGAGTTCAAACCCAGAACTTGAATCAAAAGCTGAGTGTGGCTGTTTCATGGCCCTGGGAGCCCAGTGCTGGGGGGGCAGTGACAGGGAGATGGCTGGGACCCGCTGGCTGCCAGCTTGGCCGCAGGCTCAGCGAGAGGAAGCTGCAGTGGTGTCCGGGAGGCTGGCTCGTGCCCCTCAGGTTTGCCACTGTGTGCCCTGCCCCACTCGGTGGCTGGGCACTTGGGGAGCTTATGTTCCTGATAGTGGTGTGCAGAAGGGCCTTTGGCTGCCCGACCCTGTGCAGATGGGAAACCGGAGGCTCTAACAGAGAGGAGGGTGCTATCACATGCCAGTTTCTTCTCCATTACTCAGCATTGGGATTTGCTTGGGGTCTTTTTTTTTTGTTGTTGTTGTTTTGTTTTTATTTTCTTGAGACAGGGTCTCACTGTATATAGCCTTAGCTGTCCTGGATCTCACTCTGTAGACCAGACTGGCCTCAAACTCACAGAGATCCACCTGCCTCTGCCTCGCAAGTGCTGGGACTAAAGGTGTGCACCACCATCACCCAGTCTTTGTTTGTTTGTTTTTTTAATTTACTGTTAGTTAAATTATATTTGTGTTGTGTGTGCATGTGGGCAGGGTGCCACAGAAGCCAGAGATGTCACATCCTGCAGGAGCTGGATGACTGTGAGCCCAGTGATGCTGGTGCTGGGCATGGAACGCCAGTGCTCTGCGGGAGCCACCAGTGCTTGAGACCACTGCACCCATCCCTCCAGCTCTGTTGAGTTTTATGTGTGTGGGTCTCAGTCTTCGCCTGGGCCGGCTTTGACCTGGAGTGGCCTCTGCTCTCTTCATTCTGACTTGCTGGGAGTACAGGCTTGAGCGAGTCTGCCTGGCTGTGAAGTTTTTACTTATAAATTCAAGTGGTAGGGGCTGGGGCTTTAGCTCTGTGTGGTTCTTTTTTTCTTTTTCAAGACAAGGTCTCTGTTGTAGCCCTGGCTGTCCTGGAACTTGGGTGTAGACCTGGAACTCAGAGATCTGCCTGCCTCTGCTTCCCTGGGAAAGGTGTGCGCCACCATGGTTTTCTGTGGGGTTCTTTTCTTTTTCGGTTTCTCGAGACAGGGTTTCTCTGTGTAGTTTTGGTGCCTGTCCTGGAACTTACTCTGTAGCCCAGGCTGGCCTTGAACTCAGAGATCTGCCTGCTTCTGCCTCCCGAGTGCTGGGATTAAAGGTGTGCGCCACCATGCCTGGCTCTGTGGGGTTCTTAAAATAATTTTTTTGTGTTACTTTTGTTTACGTGTGTGTGGAGATCAGGAAACAACTCTGGGAGTCAGTTCTCTCCACCATGTAGGTCCGGGGGAATTGAACTTAAGTCCTGAGACTTGGTGGCAAGCCTCTACCCAGTGATTTCACTGGCCTTCTGCAGGCAGAGAGCTCTTAGTGGAAGGCTGAGGAAACCCATGTCCTGTAGAACATTTGTAGGGATTCTGTAGGGATGGTTCAGCCTAGAGTTTAACTGTGTGCCCATGGATAATGGAGCGTGTCTACACCTGCCAGGGAACCCAAGTTTATGATTTGACCTTGGTTCTGAACTACTATGTGGACTGTGTGTCCCCTGTCTCTGGCCTGTGTGGTGTCTGGGGAAAGGACATCATCTGTCTGGCACTTAGGCATCAGGCCATATGCAGGTGACATTCTTGTTGTCCCAGGTACTGCCCCAGCTGCCGGACTGACTCCAGCGAGGTGGTGCAAGCCGGTGAGAAGCTGAAGCAGAGCAAGAAGAAGGCGAAGATGGCATCGGCCACCTCGTCCTCCCGGCGAGACTGGGGCAAGGTGAGGCACACACACACCCTGTCTCGTTCCTGTACCTGTTCCCCACTCCTGGTGCTCACACAGCCCTTTCTACGTGGCAGGGCATGGCGTGTGTGGGCCGCACCAAAGAATGTACCATTGTGCCCGCTAACCACTTTGGGCCCATCCCCGGCGTCCCTGTGGGCACTATGTGGCGCTTCAGAGTCCAGGTATCTGCTGATCCCACTGGGTTCCAAATAACTTCTCTGTTGAGTTTGTGTCTAAATATGGTTGGGGGCAGGAAATCTGCTGAGTGGGGTTCCTGAGGATGCCTGCTTGGGAGAGGGTGCCAGGTTGGGGCATGACCCTTTCCCCATGTCACGGCCAGCTCTGTTATGGTAGCTGGACTCAGCCATTGGGCCAGTGTGCTCTTGTCAGGGACGGTCATCCTGGGGTTCCCAGGACACTGAATGCGGCTTTTGGCGGTGTTTACAGGTCAGTGAGTCCGGTGTGCACCGGCCGCATGTGGCAGGCATCCATGGCCGGAGCAGTCAAGGTGCCTACTCTTTGGTGCTGGCTGGCGGCTACGAGGATGATGTGGTGAGCACTGCTCCTCCCTCACCATTGCTTGGCTCCCTCCCTCTCCCGCCTCAGCTGCCTCTCACTCTGGCTCTCACATGCCATCCACCATGATTGGTCAGCAGGGGTCACGCCCAGCTCTGAGTGGCCGGTGGCAGTTCTGTATCATTCTGTCCGGTCTCTGCACTGGGCCCGCCCTCAGTGCTGGCCAGAGTTGCCAGGCCATGCTGTCAACATGTTCTAGTCCCTCTTGTCGGACTTCACAGTGTCCCCAGACAGCAGGAACAGCAACACTCGTGGTTCATTTCTGTTGGAGAGATGTCATGAAGTGTTACCTGTAAGCACAAAATAAGTCTTCCGATTTTATAAGGAGAGAAAAATAAGCTCTGAGGATGCCACAGCTGAGTGTGGTGAGGGCGGCAGGAGCCAGGCTGCTTCTCAGTCAGGGCTGCCGTGTGGGGTGTGATGGCCGCTTAATTAGAAGGGAAGGTGGGAAATTACAGGGTGGGTTGAACATTCTGCACCCATGGGTGCCGGGGGCGGTCCGACCCTCCCTTCTCGGCAAGTTCAGCAGTATGAGGCCTCGTCAGGTGCCCTGTCTCTACCATCCGCCGCTAGAACTTTGCATCTTCCCCCTGTTGAGTCTCTGTCCTCTCACCCTTTCCCTGGCCTGCACTGTCCTCCCTCCTGTCTGGGTCTGACAACTCCAGGGTCCCAGGGCATTGGGCCTGTGCTGTCTGTTCCTGTGTCTGCTCATGTCACTGATCATTGTGCCTTCAAGGTCCCTCCATGTTGGAACAGGACCCAGTGGCATTTCAAAGAGCTGTGCTTGGTCTCTCTGTCACTGCCACACGGTGGCCCTCACTCTTCCCTCTTGCTACAACCTCACTGCCTCCTCTGGGTCTGCACCTCTGGTCCTCATTGAGCTGGGCAAGGCTCGCCCCTATCCGAGGGCTCATGTAGCCCTTCTCCCTATTGCAGGACAATGGCAATTTCTTCACGTACACTGGGAGTGGCGGCCGAGACCTCTCCGGCAACAAGCGCACTGCAGGACAGTCCTCTGACCAGAAGCTTACCAACACCAACAGGTGTGTGGGAGCTTGGCCTCTGCCAGGGGTGCTGGCCCCACATGGCAGCAGGTGATGGGGACACAGGCTCTTCTGTTTACCTCATGATGGCGCTCTGTCCTGTTTACAGTCCAACCAGGGGTATCATTTCTATCTCAGTCTGGAGGTGGCGTGCTGGTCAGCGTCCTCTGTATTCTGTTCTGCTGCAGCCAGGGTGCCTCAGATCTTTCAGCTTGTTGAGAGGGGAAAGGTTTGTTATTGTAACAAATCCTGAAAACTGTGAGCCTATAGGGAAGGATTCTGTTGCAGTAATAAATCCCTAGTTTATAGACAGGATAGTTTTTGTTACTGTAACAAGTCCTGAGGTAGGATTTCCCCTGGCTGCACACCTGGGTTGTCTTTGGTTGGGCTGTAGTCTTGAGGTCTCCCACTAGGGGGCAACACATGGCGGAGGTGTGTGGCACATGGGCCAGGCGTGAGAATGAAGAAGACACTGGAGTCTTTAAGGGCCCCGCCCCTTAAAAACTCCATTCCCTGTAGCTCTACCCTGGGGAACCAGACATCAACACAGGGACTTCTGGGGGACATTTAAAGAATTGTTTCATGTGTATAAGTGAGTATGTTGCCTGCAAGTCTACATTACTTGGGTGCAGTGTCCACAGAGGCCAGGAGAGGGCATTGGATCCCCTGGGTCTGGAGTTACACCACCGTGTAGGTGCTACGAATTGAACCGGGTCCTCTGTGACACCAGCTAGTTCTCTAACCACTGAGAAACCTCTGCAGGTCCTTTTGGGGACACTTAGATCAGACAATAGCCTCTGGCAGCTTCTGGCCTATGCCAGTGATCTTGTCCTGGTGTCCTGTTGGTGATGAGGTCCACGTATCTATGGATGCTAGGGTGTGCCTCTCTGGGAGGACATGTTAGAACTTCCCTCATGTGTGTCCTGTCTCCCCAAAGGGCTCTGGCGCTAAACTGTGATGCTGAAATCAGTGAGAGCGGATCGGAGGCCAAGGACTGGCGCAAGGGGAAGCCAGTGCGTGTGGTCCGCAACATGAAGGGTGGGAAATACAGCAAGTACGCACCTGCAGAGGGCAACCGATACGACGGCATCTACAAGGTAAGCTGTGGGCACCTGTCCTCACGCCCGTGCCCCGAAATTCCTGAGCCACACTGCACCAGCCATGCCGTCCTCTCCACAGGTGGTGAAGTACTGGCCAGAGAAGGGTAAATCTGGCTTCCTTGTGTGGCGCTACCTCCTGCGACGGGATGACACGGAGCCTGAACCCTGGACCAAGGAGGGCAAGGACCGCATTCGGCAGCTGGGGCTCACTATGCAGGTGTGTGGCCTGGAGGTCAAGGGCTCTAGTCTCCCCCTCTGAGGCTGTCTTCTTTGGAGCTTGTTGCCCATCATGGTGGGAACTGGGAGTGGAGACACCTGTTCTGTTTTCAGGTCCCAGGCTTCCCAGGGTCCTTGTCTCCTCCAAACCAACTGCCAGAATCAGGAACAGTGGTCCAGGTCCTCAGAAGGCTGAGGTCAGCCTGGCCGTAGCAAGACTCTCTCAACAAGATGAAAATAGGTCTAGGCCAGCAGCTCAGTGGGTAGAGCGTTCTCCTGTGCCAAGTCTGCATTCTGTCTCCAGCACCACATAAACCTTGCAGGATTAAGGCCAGCGTGGCCTACATGAAGAAACTCAAATATGGGGCGGGAGAGTTGGCTCAGTAGTTAATAGCGCTGGCTGTCCTTGCGGAGAAGCAGTTTGACTCCCAGCACCCACGTGGTGGCTCACGGCATGTGTAACTCAGGCCCGGGGCTGGTCCCCTCTGCAGGCACTGCACACACCATACACTGAAAAATCCAAACCTTGAGGTTACGGGTAGGTGTGGGCACACAGGTGACACATCTGGCCAGCCACACCTGTCGCTGATGTTGCTTCTGCCCCCTCTGAACTCTGACCTATGACCCCTCCAACATTAGCAGAGGAAGCTACCAGAACTGATAGAAAACAGGCAGTGGGGGTGGGCAGGTAAGGATATCAAGTCCCTAGCAGCCACCGTACCTCTTTGCAGCTAGAACATTTCATAAGCCACATGGTGGACGCTCCCCCTGGGGCTCTAGTCATGTTTCCATCGTGTTGGGAACTAACTAACTATTCAAGGAATCTTAGTACCCATGGGACATGATGGCGCCTGTCCCCAGGTGTGGGGGCTGCATTGAGTGTGTATAGCAGGGTGTGCAGAAGCCTGCCTGCCTGCCTGCCTGCCTGCCTATGTGCACATGCGGGGTAAGAGGCTGGGCAGGGTCAGGGGTAGGGCTGATAAATTTAGTTTTTCTTTCTGGTTTTTGAAGATCTCATTCTGTAACCCAGCTGGCCTGTATCTCATAAGATCTGCCTCAGTCTCCTGGATGCTCAGGAACCACACCTGGCTTCATGTAGCCCAGGCTAGCTTTGAAGTTGCTACGACCTTTGAACTCCTGACACTCTTGACCTCTAGTGCGGATGACATGAGTGCCATCACCCCTGGCTTTAGTTTTCCGTAGGGATCTCCCTCACATAACCCAGGCTGGTTACAGGACTCTCCCTTCCTGACTCCCGAATGCTAGGATCCCTCCATTGCCACACCTGGCCCTCATGCTTATCCAGCAATACCTTCCGGTGCCCAAGAGCTCGCCGAGTGATGGCACTCTGCCTCTGCAGGGTGGGCTGAGTCCTGACTCTTTCCCACCATCCCTCACCCTTCAGTACCCCGAAGGCTACTTGGAGGCCTTGGCTAACAAGGAGAAGAGTAAGAAGCGCCCACCCAAGGCCTTGGAACAAAAGCCCACATCCTCCAAGACAGGCTCCTGCAAGCGGAAGACCACAGGTGGGTGCCCGTCCGTCCGTCCCGACTTCCTATGTGTCCTGATGACTTCCTGTCCATCCCATATGCCTAATGTTTTCATTAGCACTGCTGTACTCCTCACAGGTCTTGTTCTGTTCACCCCCCTCCCCCCAGGCCCGGCCACTAACACGCGTGTATCCAAGAAGAGCAAACTGGAGCCTTACACACTCCCGGTGCAGCAGGCCACCCTCATCAAGGAGGACAAGAGCAACGCCAAGCTGTGGGACGACGTGCTGAGTTCCCTTCAGGATGGGCCGGTGAGCCGCAGGGCCCCATCCCTCTGAGGGCAAGCTGGGTCAGGGTCTGTGTTCTGGCCTGCTGCAGCACGCCAGGGTGGCCTCACATAGCCCATCCCTGTGGGTGTGCAGCTGTCCCTGGAACTCTCCATGTCCCCACACTAAAGCTCTGTCACCTTTTAGCGTTAATTGGCTTCTGGCACCCACCATTCCTCTCCTCTGTGACTCTGCTGACTTCAGGGACCTTCTGGGAGTGGGACCCGACGGCTTTGCCTTTTTGTGACTGCTCACGTCACTGAGGCCCATCTATGTTGGACACAGTGGGTGTCAGAACACCTTTCTTTTCTGCTTGAGTGATTTTCCTCTGTGGGTAGACTGCCTTCTCCAGTGGCTGTCCATCTGTTGGGGTTCCGTGGGCTCTTGTGCCACTGAGACCTGGGTGTGAGCTGTCCCTCAGCCCCTGCTGTGCTTGGCTTCAGTGTGTCCCAGGAGTGGGAGTGTGTGTTGATGAGGGCTTCGCTGCCATCAGCAAGGCTGGGACAATGTGGGGCCTTGCCAGGATGGCTGCTGTCGTGCTGAGGCCAGCTTCTCTGGCTCATTCAGGGTCCAGCAGGATGAAGCTTCTACTCCTTATGGACCGTGAGTCCCAGTCAGTCAGTCCAGAACTTGTTGTACCTCCAGGGCTGAAATCCGCTGAGGCTCTGATCAGGTCGTCTGCACAGGGCCACCACCCTGTGCTGTCAGATGGCTTCTCCTGCCTCATACTGCAGCGTCTTCAGTCTTTGTCAGGCTCAGATGGGGGGCGGGGTTGGTTTCTGACTTGTGCCTGGGTGAGGATGATGGAAGTTGCCCTCCCTCCCACACCCCCTCTGCAGTATCAGGTCTTCCTGAGCAAGGTGAAGGAGGCTTTCCAGTGTATCTGCTGCCAGGAGCTGGTGTTCCGGCCCGTCACCACTGTGTGTCAGCACAATGTCTGCAAGGTGAGGAGGCGGTGGGAGGCTTGGGAAGATGGCCTGAACCCACTGCCTGCACTCTTGGGGTGTCATGACTGTTCCTCAGCCTTATCCTTTATAGAGACCCCAGGCTCCCATACACTCACCCCATCTAGGACATCACCAGGGACTAGAGGAAGGAGCTGAGTCCTGAGTGGGTGCCTGAGAGTCAGGAGGGAGCTCTGAGTGTCTGCGTGGCTGCTCCCAGCTGTCCTCTTCACCCTGCTCATGTCTCGTGCAGGACTGCCTGGACAGGTCCTTCCGGGCCGAGGTGTTCAGCTGCCCAGCCTGTCGCTGTGACCTGGACCGCAGTTCCCCAACCCGGGTGAATCAGCCTTTGCAGACCATTCTCAACCAGCTCTTCCCTGGCTATGGCAGCGGCCGGTGATGTTGAGAACCAGGCGGAGGCCTCTTGGCCCTGCTCTGAGTTCGTAGTGGGCTTAGCTTGAAGGTGTTGTCCTTCCATGTCTGCCCCTGGCGACCCGTCTGCCTCGGTCGCCAGTTAACCAGGCATCTGCAAGAATCCCGTGTTCTGGCTACCAGTTGGACATCTTGTTTTCCATTTCTTTTTTTTCTTCTTTTCTTTTCTCTCTCTCTCTCTCTTTTTTTTTTTAATACAAAGCCTGCAATTCTCCAAGAGAAGGGAAAAAAGAAACCTGCCTTTTTCTTTTTTGAAGAAGGATTTAGAAACTGTTCAGCCCCGTACCAGACCTCAATGTCATGTCAGGAGTTCTCATCCCGAAACCAGCTGCCTAGAACAGTCCTGCAACCATCTTTGAAGAGATCAGGCATATATTTTCCTGGCAGCTGGCAGGGTGCTTTGTTCTGGGGTTGGCCCCAGCAGCTGTCCTTCAGGCCTTCGCAGGAGACCTGGAGGCGGGGCCTGGGCCAGCCTCAACCCTGGCCTCGCCATCCTCACGGGTGCCTCTGGGGCGTAGCTGACACTACCTCAGTGGGACTCGACTATGGCCTCAGGCCAGGGCATCAGCTGGAGCGAAACTGACCACGTGCCTTTGGCTCATTGCCCCTTCCACTGTCCTCGGCCCTGAACTGTCGGATGCCCGCCTCGGGAGCCTGGCCACTGGGGTGCTTACTGTCTAGGTGTCGTGGAGGTTTGAGGTGCAGTGACCAGTTTTCACCTTGTTTTTAACTCAGCAATGAGAATTATGAGGGTTTCTGTATTGTATTTTTTTTTAAACAGGATGAATGGTTTCCTCGATGAATTTCTCTTGTAGTTACAGCCTGTACTGAGGAAGACTGTGACTGTGTGTTTTGTTTTCGTTGGTTGGTTTTTGTTTTCTTTTGTTCCTTGTAACCTTACCAAAGTGAGCAGGCCGTACCTCAGTAGAACCTGGAAACTGAACACATAACCGCAGGCAGACTGGGCAGCACTGTTTTAAGGGTCACGTTTTGTGGTGTTTTTTTTTTAGATTGTTAACATATTGGGGAAGAAAATGAAATTCCATGTGTCCATGTGGATATTTTCTAAAGTTCAATACTTTTTGTTCAGATTTTAGATCTCAGAATAAATTTTTTTTTTCTGCAGATATATTTGAATATTTGTGTTTGCTTGTTTTCAAACTGCTTTTGGTGCTGTCATGAAAACGAGTTGAGGCTGATGAGACAATGGGCATAAGGGCACTCTGATGTCCAGGGCCACAGCTCGGTTGTGCAAATAAAGTTTTATATAGACAGCTATTCCCTCATACATGCTGGTCCTGCTGCAGTCAGCACCATCCAGTAGGTCAGACAAACTCCACAGTTCTGAGAGCGGAGAACAGTACCATCTAGCCTTTGACTAACAGTTTGCTGGCCTCTGTTCTGGAAGATTCTACCGTTGTATAGATGGCACTACAGGTTTCTAGAAAACTGGATGTTGAAGATGTGTAGGGAAAAGGCAGTGCTAACTTGTGAGACCAGAGCCCCTGGCCCATGGTGGGGGTTAGGAGGGCTTCTGTGGTTTCTGGTGTGGCTGGCGTGCTTGCATTTGGCACAGGCGCTGCAGGCGGCAGAAGGGTCTGGGCTCCTGTGGAGTGGTGGATGGGGGAGCACATTGGAGGCATGTCGGCCACCCACAGCACATTAGGTTGCTCAGAATGGTCTAGGGGCCGGGGGTGGGATGGGGCGCTTCAGGATGAGTCTTGCTTTTAAAAAAAAAATTTACACTTATGGGTTTGGAGAGTTCAGAGCACTTGGGTTTGATTCTCAGCACTCACGTAGTGATGCAACAACCTGCCTGTAACTCCAGTTTTGGGGCGTTGATGCCCTCTCTGGCCTCTGCAGGTATTGCACACAAAAATGTGCAGGCAGAACACTCAGACACATGAGTCTAAAATAATGTTAGAACGTGTGAGTCAGACACCTTTGGAAGTCTGTTTTCACTGTGTGGAACCTGGGGATGGAACTTGGGGTTGTCAGCCTTGACCGAAAGTTCCTTTATATACACATGGTGCCGTCTCACCAACAAGTAGGTTATTGTTAAGAAACATGTCATGGCTGGGTGTGGTGCAGTATGCCTGTTAGCCTGAGCTTGACTTCAAGACTAGCCTAGGCCACATAGCAACACCCTGTCTCAAAAGCAAAATGCGCTGGGCATGGTAATGCAGGCAGACCTGTGAGTTCAAGGCCAGCCTGGTCAACAGAACAAGTTCCAGGACAGCCAGGGCTACACAGAGAAACCTTGTCTTGGAAAAACAAAAAAAGCCAAAAAACAATGGTTCCATCGAAGGCTGACCTGGAACTCAGATCTGCCTGCCTCTACCTCCCCAGTGCCAAAACTGAGGGCATGGGCCGCCATGTAAAAAAAATTATTTATTTATTTATTTATTTATTTATTTATTTTTGGAGACAGGGTTTTTCTCAGGCTGGCCTTGAACTCACAGAGATCCACCTGGCTCTGCCTCCCGAGTGCTGGGATCAAAGGCGTGCGCCACCACCGCCCTGCTTAGAAAGTTTTAATCATATGAGCATGTGAGTGGATGCCTCTGGAGGCTGCAGGTGTTGGATCCTCTGGAGCTGGAGCTGGTTGTAAGCCGCTTGACAAAAGTGCTGGTGTTTGAACTCTGCCCTCGGAAGAGCAGGATAACCATGTTAACCGCTGAGCTACCTCCCCAGCTCAGACGAGTGCCCAGAACACTCTGTAGACAGGAATCCTGAAGGTAGAGCAGATTTAATAAAAATCCACTCCTAACTCAAAACAAACCACTGCTTCACACAGGTCGCGTGCCCTTGAAAACATGGTGGGGATGACCATACATGATTCTCTTCCTTTGTGTGTGCGCCTGTGCGGGCCCAGTGCCGTCTGTGGAAGCTGGAACAAAGGACTTCCTTCACCATGTGGGGGGCTCTGGCCGGCTCAGCTTACAGAGCTGTCTCACCTGCCTGCTGATACAGGGTCTTCGGTTGGTTGGTTTTCCGAGATGAGTCTCATTGCGTAGCTGTGGCTGTCCTGGAACTGGCTCTTTAGACTCAGACCCACCTGCCTCTGCATCCCAGTGCTGGGATTAAAGGAGTGTGCCACCACTGCTTAGCTGAAGAGAGAGGCTGGCCTCCAACTCTACATAACTCAGGATGACCATAGTGCAGGGTGGCGGCAGGCATGGTAATGGCTGTTTCCCTTACAATTATCGCACAACGAAGAGCAAGGGAAAGAAATCAAGAGCCATCCAGCTTGGAATAATTTATGCATGGGAGTTAGTGAATGGGGAGGGGCAGAGCGAACATCTTGCTCTAAGGAGGGTACTCCAGATATTAGATGTTAAAATGGAAGGACTTATAGTCCTGCCCCATAAAATGGGCACACCTTCACCCTTGCTTGCTCAAGTATAAAAAAAAAAAAAAATGATGGTGGACCCATAAGCAGACTTGGTGGGTAAAGGGGCTTGCAACCCAGCCTGACAAAGTGAGTTTGATCCTGGCACCCAGATGGCAGGAGAGTCAAATCCCAAGTGGTCTTCTGACTTCTATAGAGCACACAACACAAAATAATAAAAATTTGTAAGTACATATTGATGGGGATGATGATAATAAACACTCCATAGAGCCACAGCTGTAGCTGGAATCTGGGTGGCCAGGCCTCCAATTTGGAACATACTGAGCTGGAGAGAGCAGAACGGAGGAAAATTGAGAAGTAGAGAAAAGAACCTCTCCTTTCATTGAATTATTGCGAAATTTTACGCGGGCACCGCTATCATTTCATGGGAGGAAACAGAGGCCCAGTTAGGTGACTTCCCCAGAGGCACGGCCCCAGCTGAACTCACGCACATTAAAGGGAACGGTGCTTTGGGGACCGTCTGTATCCTAGTTTGGCCCCTTGTAAAGCTGTGGTCAAATCTCGGCTCCGGGTTTTGATCCACCGGGTCTCGAACTACTGTCTCCCGGCGTCTCGGACCCGGTGCCGATGTTGTGCAGGGTATCACGTACTCAACAGCCGCCTGATAACAGGGCGGAGTCCGGAGCAGCCAAGACAGTGACTGACGTTCAGTCCCAACCAATCAGCGCCCAGAGGCCGGTACCAAACACCAATCCGTGCTTCTCGCAGCGGGGTCCCTGAGAACGAGCATGTCAATCTGCCTGAGCTCCGGGATATCCCAGACCTGACCACTGTCGGATTGGCTGCGTCCCTTTAGACGGGCGTGCACAGCACCCACTGAGAGTTGAGCCGGTCACCGGGCACGTGAGTGGGTGCCGAAGCGTCCTCATAGTTGGACCAATGAAGGAAAGAGGTCGTGAGCCTGTGCCCGCCCCAGGTCGCGGAGGGCGGGGCCGCGCGGTGTTGATGAGGGGAGGGGCGGAGCTGTCAGCCACCACCAATCAGCGTGCGGGCGTGGGCTGGCTGCCCAATGGCGGCCGAGGAGGAGCCGTCACCCCGCCCCCTGGAGCTTCGCCTCCCCGCCCGAGGCGCTCGCTGAGGGCTCGGCCGCGAGCGAGCGAACGATCGAACCTGCGAACGAACGGGGCGAAGTCAGGAGCCGAGCGGCCCGAACGAGCGAGCGAGGCCCGGCGGGGGCGACGCGAGGCGGCCGAGCACGCGCCGCTCAGCCCGCTGTCCACACTCGGGGCCGCGCGCGCCGCGCCAGGTGAGTGTGCGATCGGCCGCGGCGCTCCGCAGCTTCCAGGCCCCTCCGGGGGGCCGCGCAGCCGCCATGCCTGCCCCCGCGCCGCGCCTCGCGGCCA
Organism: Peromyscus eremicus; assembly: GCF_949786415.1. NCBI lineage: Eukaryota > Metazoa > Chordata > Mammalia > Rodentia > Cricetidae > Peromyscus > Peromyscus eremicus. The sequence continues at coordinate 6,611,071 of NW_026734286.1, read as the reverse complement.
CGGCGCATACTCTAGGCCGAGGCTTCGGCTGCGGCCTACTCGGCTCCGCAGGGCGGTGGGGTACGCCGGGCTTTTGTCCGCTCGGGAGAAGCTGCTGTTTGTTGAGCGACAAAACGATTGTGTGCCTGGGAAAGGAGGGTGTGTTTTTTGGGGGGACGATGGGGCCGGACAAAGGCGGGGCGGGGGCGGGGCGCCGCGTCCCCTTTCCAGGGCACAAAAGATGACAGCGTGGGTGGCCCGGTCCAGCCATCCCTTCAGCACTCCCAAATCCTTAAAAATAAAAAACCCACTCCAAGCCCTCGCTTCCCCCCGCTTGCATTTTGATTCCCTTTAGGGGACACCGATGCTGTCCCCTCCGAACACCCCATCCATCATGCCTTCCAAACTTGACCCCCTCTTGTCCCAGAATCCCTAAATCACCATGTAATCTGCCTTTTTTTAAAAGTTAAAATAAATAGTGCACGTATCTGCTGTTGCGATGGCAGCCTTCCCACCTCGCATCCGTCCCCAGGTCCGTGTCTGCCTTCCAGCCCCCTTCTCTCTGTAAGCCATGAATTGTGCATTTGCCTGCGTGCACACCCGTCCAGGGCGTCCCCGGCAGACAGCCCGTTTCTCCTTCCTGGGAAGCCAGCAGCCAGCAGAGCCGGGGACAGCTGGGGATGGCTTTCCTACCGTCGTGTGCTGGGGGCTTCTGGGTCGGGGGGAGTCTACAGGGGGTGTGGGGGCTGCGGTGAACCAGGTGTGAGTATTAGGGATTCTGGTCCGCCTGGGTCCCGGTTTGCAGATTTGATGGTGTAAACGGTGCGGTTTGGGCATTGCCACTCCTGGGCTTCCCCTTGTCCCACCTGTCTGACTGGGGGAGGGGAAAGGATGGCATTGCTTTAATAATTCAGTAACACCTGGGGAAGTGTCTTGCCCGAGTTGCTAGTTAGTTTTTTCAACTAGCGAGAGGGTGGATCCTGTAACATGTTTCAGAAAGCCAAGAATGTATCTTTCCTTGTGTGCAAGTGGGGTTTGCTCAGCCTGCAGCCTGCTGCCTGCACCTTCTTAGGCTCCAAGGATCTTGGTTGCAGAAGGTTCGGGGCCCGGGGATGTCTCTGTGTCCCAATAGTTGTGTATCTGACAGTCCCCGGGCTGACGCCTGCACCGTCCCCAAACAGCTCTTGCCTCAAAATGGGCTCATTACGTGGGTCTTCAGAGGCTCCCCCACACAGAGACACACCAGGAAAAGGGCTAATCACTCTCTTTAGTTCTCCAGTAATTGCTGCCTTCAGAGCCACCAGGAGGGCGTGTCCCCAGACAGGGCCGGCATTTTTTTCCCACCCTGCACTAGCAGCATCCAGCTATCATCTTCCCCTCTCTTGTTCCCCAAATCTTGTGGGTGCCCTGTAGAAACTCTCAGGGTCCCTTTGGAAGACACTGGGAGAGTTTCCATGCTCTCCCTGGGAGGACACGAAGCCCGAGGCAAGAGATTGGGTTGCCCAGATTGCCATAGTGTGTTTTGGTGTTTGGAGTAGAGGTGTTCCTGTGCCAGGGGCTCTGTCTGTGTGCCTGTGTGTGGAGTCAGGTGCACCTGTGAGTGTGTGTGTTTGGACCTGGGAATGTGCAGGTCTGAGTGACAAGTGGTTTTCTAATTCTTTCCTCCCAGGATGATGGCTGCTGACTACATAGAGGGGTCTCCAGAGACTCAGTCACTGTCCTCTGGATAGCTTCCCCACCCATAGCCTGTCTCCTTCCCCTGTCCCAGGGGTCCTTCGTTCTCCCAGCCCACCCAGCCCTGACCTAGACTTCTGGTCCTTGCTCCCCCTCCTCTGCTGGGCTCTGGCCCCCTTGTTCTGCCTGTCCCTGTCCATGTTGTCGGGGGAGTCCCAGCACGGGGTGGCCATCTGTCCCTGTACCACCTGACACCTGTGGGGAGTCACCTGGCCCATCAGTTGGCAGGTTGTGCAAAGCCTCACTCCAGGGGCCCGGGGCTCTTTGGGAGTGCTGGGAGGAGGCTGCTTGGGCCAGCCCAGCACCCACAGACAGTGAGGCCACAAGTGGTAAGGGGCAGAGGTGTGAGGCGAGAGACACTTCCTGATGGTGGTCTAGAGATCTCGAGTTGGAGTGGACGGTTCAGGCCTGGTAGCCTTAGGCTTGTCACTTGCTCCAGAACCAAGATCAGAGCTGCTAGTCCTCCCAAGCCTCCTGGGAGCAGGGGGCGGGAAGCAGACTGTAGCAGATGGCCAGCCTCTGGAGAGACCTGCCACTGCAGGGCCTGGGGGGCAGGGGTGGTGCCGGGCTCCAGCCGCCATCCGCGGAGTTCAGGCCATGGTGGAGTCCCAGAGGTCTGGGTTGAGGTCCTTCCTACAGTCAGGTAGTTGCCTTTCTTGCTTTGTCCAGCATCCTGGTTCCTTCTCCATCTGCAGAGTGGGTGCCCAGCATGCTCCTGCCCTCAGGTGGCCTTGAGGGTCAGGGACAAGGAGCCAGGAGCTTGGAAGCTTTCTGCTCTGCCCCACTGTCCCCACTGGCTTAGTCCACTGTGGCCAGGGCACACCTAGGATAGGCATTCAGAGTGCTTAGTGTGCGGCTGGTCCTCACCCTCTTGCCAGGACCTCATCTAAGTCCCTCCACATGAGACCTGGGGCTTGGCCTTCAGTCCTATAGATCCACCTGCCTCTCTGTCCCAGATATCCCACCCCCCGCCCGTCCACCCTCATTGTTTAGTGGTTCTGTTTACTGCACTGTCCACTGGTCCAGACTCTAGTCCAGGCTGTGACCGCACAGATGGGATTTTCCTGCGACCAGCCTTGGCACCCCCATGCCCACCCTGTGCAGGTCCCACTCTGGCTGCCTTGGTTCTGTGGAGGCGGCACCAACACCCCTCCCTTTGCTGTACCCCATCCTGTAGCTTTGAGCAATTTGCCGCTAATCGACTTTGGTTGACTCATTTCTTTAATCTTGGCCTTCTCATCCACAATGATGTCCCTGAATTCATGGGGTGTTCCTGCGCTGCCTGCTTCAGAGACAGTGACAGAGACCCAGTGACTTGCTAAGCCTTAGTGTCTAGTGGGTCACAATGGTGAGGCGTGAGGCCCTGGCTCCACCCCAGCACCACAAGAACAACTTTGCAGCAGTGAATTGATTTTTAAAGAAGTCTCAGATGAGTTGGTCTTCTGTCCCCCCTGGGTACGGTCTGCTCTAGGACCCTCCTCTTGGCTCTGTCATTCTCCCGCTGCTGCCCCTGTCCCGGTGGGGACAGGAGGGCACCAGCCGTCACCACCTAAAGCCACTCCAGAAAAGTAAAGTCTACTAAAAAATGAAGCTTCGGGGCCAGGGCTGGGCTGGGTGAGCACAATGCATGCCTCGCATGTGCTTAGCACTGGGTTCCAACTGGGCGTGGATCGCAGCACTCTGGAGGTGGAGGCAGAAGAATGGAGAGTTCCAGGCTAGCCTGGGATACATAGAGAGACCCTGTCTCGAAACACAGCCACAAAACGATGGCTGGGAGAAGGATGGGAGCCGCTGCTGTGTAAGCACAGGCCCAAGTTCAGGTGTCAGCACTCACTTAAAAGCCGGCCATCACCAGGCATGCCTGCAGCCCAGTCTCCACTGGTGGGTGGAGACAGGAGGCCCCCAGGGCAGCCAGCCTAGGTCAAATGGTGAAGGTTGAGGGTGATGGAGGACACCCATGTTGACCTCGCCTCCACCACACACACACACACACACACACACACACACACACACACACCCTAAAAACACAGCCATAAAGAAACAAGGCCGGGGTGGGGGTGGAGCTCGGTGGCGAGTGCTCACCTAGCTCACACGAGGTCCTGGGTTCCTCCAGCACCAGGTCAGTGACAGCGAGGCCACAGCTCCCTAGTTTGGTGTGTTGCCTGTCCTCACTTTGGGTGACAATTCCTGTGGTGTGAGCAACATAGGAGCCCGACATATACTTAGCCTTGGGCCTCGTGGAAGCCCCCCTCCCCTGGGTGACATGTCATAAGCACCCTGCCTCTCTCTGAGCCAGTGCCAGTGGCTGTGGAAGAACACCATCACCCCTAGAGGTGGCTTCTACTGCAGGTCTGGGTGAGGGCCGCTGCCCCGGGTGCCCGCCATAATCCTGTCTCACTCATGTTCCCTGATTTCACCCTCCGCTCCCGAATAGTGTCAGCCTGCACAGTTTTGACAACAAGGCCCTGCCAAGCCATCCGTGCGCTGTGGGCCCTGTGGTCCTTTATTAAAAAATCTGCGTGTGCACACGTGTGTGTCAGGACAACCTTAGGTGTGGATCTTTGCTTCCACTGTCTCCCAGTGCACATACCAGGGCAGCTGGCCCTCTAGCTCTTGTCTCAAAGCTGCACCTTGCTTTCTGGGGATTTGAACTCAGCCCAGCATACTTGTACAGCAAGCACTTTACCTACTGAGATCCTAGAGATCCTAGAGATTTTGGCCTGGAGATCCTCCTGCCTCCCCCTGCACAGTACTGGGATTGCAGGCCTGCTCGACATGCCTGGCTTTGTTATGATTTCTGGGAATTCAAACTCAGGTCCTCATGCTTGAAGTGCTTTATCCTGGCTGTCCTGGCCCAGGCTGGAGTGCCAGGCTGGCCGTCCTTGGAAGGCGGACAGAGTGAGTGTGTAAAGCAGGCTGTGGTCCCTGCTCAGGGACAGAAGGGGCGCAGCAGCCTGCAGCCTTACCTGCGGGCCCGCCCGAGGGGCCGCTGTGTATGCATTGCTGCAGGTGGGACTCCAGGGCAGACTCCAGCCTCAGTGCCTTTCCGGGGTAGCTCCAGGCACTGGGCCCCTTCGCGGCCGAGGCTGGCCCTGTCCTAGGGCATGGGATGTGGAGCCAGGTGATTCCTTGCAGGAGGAGAGAGAGGCTGCAGGGTGGTGGGTCTCTGGGGTCGCCTTGACCACAGAGTTGGCAGAAGCCTCCCTGGGTGGGGGATGTGCCAGGGACCCCGGGCACGGTGAAAGAGAAGGGGCAGCCAGGCCTGGGGCGCCCAGTGGGTCTCAGTAGCTCCCCCAAATTCCTGTGTCCTCTCCATGAGATTTTTTTTTTGTTTACACTCTCTTCAATTAGAGAGGGTCAGCCATAAGGGGGTCCATGTGTGCTACCACCTCAGAGAAGCTGTGGGCAGAGGGACAGGGAACCATGGCTTCTTTAGGAGCAGAGCCCCAGGAATTTAGGACCCCCTCCTAGGGGTCACTGGTACCTTGGGGACCTAAAGGGGTCCACTGCAGTGCTTTCAGACTGTAGCTGGGAGCTACAGCATCCCAAGTCAGAGATACCAGTGCCCTAACTTGGCACAGGGAACCCTTCGTGTTCGGGTGCTCTGATTCTGCCTGTCCCCGTGGCTCTCCACCAGATGATTGGCTGCAGCTGGTCGGCATGGCCTGGCGTGGCGGCAGCCGGGGTGGCATGCTGTTCTGCTCCCTCTGTGTAGTTGGGCAGAGTGTGCCTAGGGCAAGCGCAGTGGCAGCCAGTGACCAGAGCCCGATGTGCACAGGTTGTCCTGGCACTGTGGGCGACCAGGCCAGAGACAGCTGGCCGGGGGGATGGTTGTGGTTTCTTAGAGGTGCACCTTGGGGCCATACCTGTCTATCCTGCTTGACGATGGGCGGAGGAAGGAGGAAGGGATGCTAGGGTCATGACCTTGGAGACCCTGAGAGGCAGACCAGGAGGAGGTGTGGTGCTAGACTGTGGGGTGTCTCTTGGTTTCTGGGGCTCCCCAGCACCAGGGCCCCATGGGCAGTGGGTTTCCCTCAGCAGTGCTCAGTGTCACAGGCAGTGTGAGGCCTTCTGCTCCCTCCCCCATGCTGGAGGACGGCTCAGTGGTTAGACACAGTACTGGGAGGTCTGACAGCCTCATGATAGTGACCCTGTTGTGGCCAGATCTGGTGTTTTAGGATCTCCTTCCACTAACATGACCCCACTGTGGACCTAGCAAGCTCTGGCCCCTCACACATGTAGGGCGTCACCATCAAAGTTAACTGCCGTAGTCTGAGGTGCTTTAGGAAATGGTTAGTTTTGGATTTAAATTTTTTTTAATAATATTTATTGTGGGGGGCAGGGTGTTTGCCACAGTACACATGTGGAGGTCTGGAGGTCAGGCTTGGCAGCAAGCACCTTTACCTGCTGAGCCCTCTTGCAAGCCCTTAACATTTCTGAGCCACAGTAGAAGGAGAAAGCAGAGCAGGTGAGCCTGGCCTCAGTGCGAGCCTCCAGCAGCCAGGGCAGCAGCGAGCCATGGGTATCTTACTGCATGTTGCTTTGTAAAAACTTTTACTTATTTCATTTATATGGATGCTTTGCCTGTGTGTGTGTCTGTGCAGTGCCCGCTGAGGCCAGAAGAGGGTGTCAGATCCTCAGAGCTGGAATTTCAGACAGTTGTGAGCTGTCTTGGGGGTTCTGGAAACTGAACCTGGGTCCTTTGCAAGAGTAGCTGGTGCTGTAACCACCGAACTATCTCTCCAGCATGGGGGAGAGAGCAGGAGGCCTCACACTCACGGACTGTGACGCTGAGCACTCCTGTCTTTCCTGCTGTACCTGTGACCTGAGCATGGCTGCAGTCATCTGGCTGCCACCAGCTACCTAGAGGCGTGAGAGCAAGGATCGGGGTGAGTGTCACCTCCAGTACCCCAGGCCCAAGGCTTGTTCCCTTACACCCCAGAAAGTGTGGCATGAAAACCAACTGCAGGGCCCCGGTGACATGGCTCGGTGGGTAGAGGGGTTTGCTGTGAAGCCTGACACCCAAGTTCTATTGCCAGGGCCCACAGGGTGGAAGGAGAAAACCAGTCTCTGCCGGTTGTCCTCTGACTTCCTCCAAAATAAATAATAAAAATAAATTGTAGCCGGGTGGTGGTGGTGCATGCCTTTGATCCCAGCACTTGGGAGGTAGAGGCAGGTGGATCTCTGTGAGTTTGAGGCCAACCTGGTCTACAGAGCAAGTTTCAGGATAGCTAGGGCTACACCGAGAAACCTTGTCTCAAAAAAAAAAAAAAAAGAAAGAAAAGAAAAGAAAAAGAGCTAGAGAGATGGCTCAGGGATTAGGAGCACTGGCTGCTCTTCTAGAGGACCCAGGTTCAATTCCCAGCACCCCACATGGCAGCTCACAACTGTCTGTAACTCCAGTTCCAGGGGATCTGACACCTTCACATCAATGAACATGAGATAAAGTTAAATAATTATTTTAAAAAAGTAAAAATGTATAATATATAAAGAATTAGCTGCAGAGTTTGTTTCCTGAGATGAGTCCTCATATGCCAGGCCAGGTGCTGGGACGTTAGCACAGGGTCGGGGGGTGTGAACGGGGCAGGCACCAGGGAGAGCTGAATGGAGGCCTCCTGGTCACTGCCCCTGCACCAGATGTCCTGCAGGTGATGTGGGCAGAGACTCCCGAGGACAGACAGACCACACACGTGCAAGCCTGGGGTGGTGCTCCCATTGAAGGAGCTGGTGTGCCCCAGGCTCACAGGCCATGCCAGCCTTGGGGAGTGTCAGGGGATGACCCTGTGATGGCAGAAGAGTCCTCGGCAGTGCTGGTGAGCCCGGCACTTCTCCGTGGCTGTGGCGACTTTGCATCATGCCTCAGGACAGGGTGGGGGTGTGTGTGTGCCTGAGCGCTCTGTGGGCGAGGGGAGGGGAATCCCTGGGCATCAGCATTTCCTGGTCCAAATGGCAGTCACTGATGTCTGACTGCACAGCGTCCGTCCGACCTTCGCTGTGTCCCTTCGGTGTCCTCTGCATCACCTCCCCTGGCTCTCACCTTCATTTTCCCGAGTTGTTGGGAAGGTTTACAGTGCATCACGGAATGCACCCTCCTCCAACTCTATGACCTCCTCAGTGAGGTGACGGGTGGCACTGCCTCCTCCTTGCTCCTCTGAGGGCTGGGACTTTGGTTCTCAGAATTTCCACCCATGTCATGTCATCTCCTGTGCCCCCCATACCTCTACTTCTGGGTGGCCTTGGGCAAGCCATGTCCTGCCCTGTGTCTCCTTCAGCAACTAGGACAGTATAGTGATGGTGCTGCTTCAGATGGCTGTGGTGCCGGGCAGGCAGCACCTGTGCGTGTGCGCATGTGTGTGTGTCCATCCGTGTCCGTGCATCTTTGTGTGTGCCTGTGTGCATGTGTGTGTGGACCAGACTCCCTGCTGACCTTGTTAGCTGAGGCAGTGGCAGGTGAAGGGACCTGACCTAGGCCACTGGGCTCCGTGAGCCCAGGGATGGCAGGGCATCCAGCTTCATCTTTGGTCCCACCGACACTGGTTATGGTATCTAGTACAAGGCTTGCTCAGGGGTCAGTAAACAGACGCTGGCCAAGGCTGGCACTCAGTAGCCGAGGATGCACCCAGAGGCCTGCGGTGTGTGCAGGAGGCGGTGCTGCTTGTGGGGGTCTCTCATCTGCAGTGCTGGGTGCTGGGGTGCTGGCAAGGGACAGACAGGTGGTTCTCACCAATCTGCTCCCTCCCTCTGAGCTGGTGGTACTGGCAGGCCCTGGCTTCCTGCAAGGCTGTGGGGTTCCAGGGGCTAAGCAGCCATGTCTATGCCCCTGTCCATACTCCAGCATTGACTTAGTTTTCATTTTATTGTTTTGTTTTTTTTTTTGTTTTTAACTTTTAGTGTACTTATAGTGTGTGTATACATGTACTGTGCCTGTGGAGGGAGTCCACTGCAGGGGGTCCTGGGGCTTCAGGTGGTTCAGGTGGGCACTGGTCTTTTTTTTTTTTTTTTTTTTTGGTTTTTCAAGACAGGGTTTCTCTGTATAACAGCTGTGGCTGTCCTGGAACTCACTCTGTAGCCCAGTCTGGTCTCGAACTCACAGAGATTCTCCTGCCTTTGCCTCCCGAGTGCTGGAATTAAAGGTGTGTGCCACCACCACCCAGCTGCCTGGTCATTCTTACGTTTGTCCTAGGCAAGTCACCCTGGCCTGATTGGTGTTATGTAATTACACTGATTATTTGCCTGAGTGAGTGTGTGTGACTGTGAGTGTGTGTGCTCACTCATGTGTGTTCGTGGTGGGGTCAGTGTGCAGATGTGTGTTCCCGTGCATGTTCTCTGCCTCAGTCTCTGAGATAAGGCTTCATGAACCAGAAGCTCACCTGCCAGGCTGGGCTGCCCGCCAGCAGCAAGTCCTGCTTGTGCCTCCCCATAGTTCTGCAGTCCAGGCACACGTGGGCCACCAGAGCCAGCACCAGCAAGGGCTTCGGGAAGGGCTCTGGGGTGTCTTCCTGAGGCTCCCACGTTGGGGCACTCTGCAGATGTCTGCCTCTCCTTTCTGTTTACCTGAGCCATCTCAGGCAGCTGTGGGCAGAGTCTTCTGTATCTCTAATATTAAGTGCGTGTTCCCTCCAGGCTGGGACTCCTGACCAAGTTGTCAGATCTGTTCCTTATGATACTGACAGGCCCCATCTTAACTCTGTGGTGGTCTGTCGGTAGAAAGAGAATCCAGGGTCCAGTTGGCCCATGTCCTGTTGTTCCTTTTTACTGGGAACAGTCCCTTGAGCCTGTGTGGGTTTCATGAGGTTGGGCCCCAGGTGTGGCAGGGGAAATGCCACTGTGTCCTTGTAGTGTGGGTGCAGAAGGCGATGTGGATCCGTCCCGTTTGGGGTGATGTGAACTCTGATTAGTGGAGAGGTGTGGCCCTCCACGCTCTCTCTGTGTTCCTTAGGAGTCTTGGAGGGAGATATCAGAGCTGTGAGAGCTCACTGCTGGTCCCCACCCGGGGAAGCTGTGGAGCGAGAAGGGTGTCTGTGCCATTGTGCCATTGTTCTGTGCCTTCCGTTCTGAGGTGCAGCGGCTTCTCTCCCTGGGTCATTGGTGAATTCTCCTCTTCCAGGGACATCACAGAGTGCAGGCCTTTTGAGCTGTGCTGCTCTCAGTGCAGCCTCACCTGCTGCCCAGGGGTGGATTCCCAGATGGCCTTTCCAGGAGCTGAGCCTTGCGCTGTCCTGTCTCAGGGCTGTGGTTCTTCTAGACCCTCATCAGCATTGCAAGGCCACTGTGTACACTCAAAGTACAGGCATGTGACAGTATCTAGTTCCAAACTGAGGGACATGTCTGTATGTATAGCTAATCTAGGTAGACATTTTTTTTTTTTACCCCCGAGACAGGTTTCTCTGGCCTTGGAACTCACTCTATAAACCAGGCTGGCCTCGAACTCACAGAAATCCAACTTCCTCTGTCTCCCAAGTACTGGGATTAAAGGTGTGCACCACCATCACCGAGCCCCAAGTAGACATTTTATCTATCCACTTACCTGTCCTTCCATCCATGTTTCTGTCCACCTCCCCACCCACCCAACCACTCATCCATCTGTCCATCCATCCGTCCGTCCGTCCGTCCGTCCATCCATCCATTCATCCACTTGCCCATCTCCCACTCCTGTCCTGTTCCTAGTAGCAGTGCTGTGAGTCCACACCAGGGCCAGCAGATCCCATGGAGAGTCCCTCGGTCCTCAGTTTCCTCTGCTGACAGTGGGGTCCACCCTGTGCACTGAGAGCCCCCAGAGGAGTTGCATCTTCCATGTTTGTCTGTCCTAGGGCACATAGTTCAGGCTTTTGTGCAAGTTCTGTGGTCATGTCCCCTAACTTGGCCATGCTATTTCCTTGAAAAAACATCATTTCTTTGGTTCTCCTCCTGTCTGAGCAGGGACACCTCTGCCCTCACAGTTTCTCCTTGCTGGTGTCTTTGGAATGTGGAAGGAGAACGAGGTTCAGTGTTGGGTCTGTTGGGAAGGTGTCACTGCCCTGCCCACCGCCTTCCTCAGAGGCTTGGGCTCCTGCTGTTAGCACGTGGGTGTGGAGCCCACAGGCTAGCTTCTTGCGCCTCGTGCAGCCAGTGTCCTCTGCCCAGCCTGTGTCCCCAGTGTCTGCAGCGCCACCCTGTCGAAGCACAGCTGGTGCACTCCCCACGTGCTGGAGGAGAACCCTGCCTGCTGCAAAGGCCTCCTGGGGTCCTGGGGCCCCCATCCACATGCTATTCCCCGCCTCGCCACCAGAGTGCACTGTTCTCATTCACAGTGCCTGCAGTCTGGACTGCAGGGACCTCTTGGTTGGTGTCAGCCTCCTGAGCAAGGTCAGCCACCTTGTCAGAGTAAGGCCATCTTCCTGTCTTTCCTGAAGAAGTTTGTTTTTGCCGTTCACTCATTTTCTAGGGGAGTTTTGACCTTTCTTCAACTTTTATTTAGTTCTTAAAAATTGCATTGGTTTGTTTCTTTACTCACCCTCTGTGTGTACAGGAGGGTGGCCCTCCTCAGTGTGTGGGAGCTCGGGGACAGCTTGCGGGAGTCGGTCTCCCTCCCACCACGCAGGGTGCCAGGCTTGGCTGCAAGTGCCTTTACCTGCTGAACCGTCTCAAAGCCGACTTTTATTGATTTATTTACTTTATAATTTTTACATTTTAGTATTTAATTAAATTATGTGTGTGAGTACAGTGCCTGTGGAGACCAGAGAGTGTGTCAGGTCCCCTAGAACTGGAGCTACAGGTGATTGAGAGACATCTGAAACAGGTGCTGGGGACCAAAGACACATCTGGAAGAGCAGCCAGTGTGCTTAGCCACTGAGCCGCCTTTCCAGTCCTCCACCCTTCATTTACTTTATGTCCGTCCTTCCTCCCTCCTTTCCTTCCTTCTGTCCGTCCTCCCTCCCTCCCTTCCTTCATCCCTCCCTCCCTCCTTCCCTCTCTTCCTTCCTTTTTTAAAGACAGGGTCTTACTGTATAGCCCTGGCCTGGGGCTATACACAGAGATCGTCTGCATCTGTCTCCTGAGTGCTGGGATTAAAGGTGTGAACCATGCCTGACAGTTTTAAAAACTTTAAAATTTGATTTTTGCTGTTTTTTGAGACAGGGTCTGGTTGTGTAGCCCAGGCTGGCCTCAAACTCATAAATCCCCTGCCTCAGCCCTTGATGACTGGGATGACAGGCATGCATCATCCCGAGCTACACCCCAGTCTGCTTCTGCATATTCTGTTGCTGTAGCAATTTTGGGGATCAATACGACTGACCTAAAGAGAAAAGGCAGTTCTGGGTTGGCAGGAGGGCTTAGTGGGTAAGGTGCGTACTGCCAAGCCTGGCCACGTGATGGCAGGAACCAACATCTGCAGATTGTCCTCTGACCTCTACATCTGTGGCATGGCATGTACACTCACATATGAGATAAAGAAATGAAAATGTAATAAAAATAATTTAAAACATGCCCATTTGCACTCACAGTAGCTTGCCCTTCATTCACTCCACTAAGACGTCTGTCCCCATGATGTGCCTTGTTGCCTGTCTCCTCAGGCCTCTGTGTGACCCTTCTGTGGCTTGTGTATTTCCTATTGTGCCCATGTGGTAGGTGATTATTATGGGTTAGACCACAACAGTAACATCAGAATTCAAGGGGGTAGGGCTATGGATGGATGGATGACTTGTGTCCTTCTGGAAAGTGGTCGGTGTGCTGTTGGGGACACAGGGCCTTCGATTTGTGTTCTTGAGTTCTCCTGGGCATCACCCTGTGCCAGGCCCTTACCTTTGGCAGAAGCCAGTGGCCTGGCTGTTCCTGCCATCTGCAGCCACCCTGTTGTCTGATGCTCAGGCCTCGCTTACATCCACCCTTCCTTGGCTTCAAGCCCTGGACCTCCTCACTGCCCACCTGCCAGGCCCTGCCTGTGCCCCGGGTCTCCAGTGACGACAGGTCGGAATGGTGTGGCCAAGGGTCCTGCTGCCTGGGACAGGGTGCAGGTGCAGCCTTCTCCTGTCTTCCTGGCCCTGTGGGCCAGCCCTGCCTCGTCCCTCTCGTGGACAACATCCCCACCATGCCCTGGGCCAGCCTCTGTTTCTCCCCACCATAACTCCTGCCCTCCCACCCCTGCTGCCTTGGGGGCAGGTGCCGGGTGCCTGGGTTCTTTCACATCCCAGCGGAGGCCATCGGCAAGCCTGTGTGGCCTGTCCCTGGTCATCTCTGTGTTGACCCATCCTGAAGGGAGGCTGCAGAGCAGTTCCTAGCGTCATCCCCTTGAGCTCTGTGGCTGGCATTGTGTGATCACTTCAGCCAACGGCTCCATGGACAGGACTATGACCTGACTCTAGTGACATCCCAAGGGTACTGAGGATAGACACATCTCCTCATGTACCTAAAGCTCACTGTGTGGTGCAGAGCCTGGCTCTAGCCACTGAGGGACCTCTCTCTGTGGCAGTCCATCCTGCCTGGGTTGCCATCTTGGTGACTTTAGCTAGGGAGGAGCTTGGAGTCAGGGAGGTGTGGGCTCCTGGACTCTTGTCATGACTGGCTGCTACCTGCTGAGGTGGTGGCTTTCTGTTTGGTCCCTTGGTGTCTCTGGTGTGCAGCCTGGGCTGGGCAGATGTGAGTCCCCTGATGGAATGGATGGAGTCACAGCTACAGACCTGCTGGGAGGATTTCTTTCTGGGGGATGCTAGGCAATGTCTGCCCCTCACAGTTAGGCCAAGCCACAAACTGGACGCCCAGTCTGGGGAACTAATGGCTTTATTGGGCTTACTTTTTAATTTTTATTTTATTGTTTTTAAAATTGTATTACCACTATGTATTACCTACATATGGGTGTTTTGCCTGCATGTATGTCTGTGTACTGTGTATGTGTATGTTCCTGGGGCCCCTGGAGGCCAGAAGAGGGCATCAGATCCCCAGGAACTGGAGTTACAGATGGTTGTGAGCCACTGTCGGGGCGCTGGGGTGCTCTGCCAGAGCATCCAGTTCTCTTAACCATAAGCCATCTCTCCAACCAGGCTTACTTAAGGAGCATAGCGGGAGGGGAAGGGGTTATGGGCAGTGGTGTGGGTCCCCTTAAAGCCGCCATAATGGAAAGTCTGCACCCTTAATGGATAATGGAGTCCCCTGTCCTTATCCTCTCTGAGACCATCTGCAGTTAGGGTAGAGTCACCTCAGACGGCTCAAGGAGCAGCTGGATACTCAGGTGCTGCTCCCGTGACCCTCCCCACACTGCTCTGTGAGTGGAGTCCATAAGCCCCGCTGATCCAGTGAAGATGACGGACGTTTTGCTAGGGGAACAGCACTGTACAGGAGCTGGGATTCAGCTGAGTGGTGGCCACTGCTCAAGTTTCTCAGTCCTTCACCTACCCCATGTCCCTCTCAGAATCACCGCAGAGTCTGTGCCCAATGCCAGCTCAAGAGTAAGCTCCTCCATCTCTGGTGTGATTGTTCCGTTGCTGTGAGGCCAAGCAGCTGCTTTTCTTGGCCACACATGTCCCTGAGAAAGTGCTCAGACCCTCACCTGACTTTTCACGGCTTGTCTTTGGTTGAGTGGCAAGGACCCTTTCTGTGTTCTGGATGCTGGTCCCTTGTCTTCTTGTTGTTGAATGGTGTCTTAGTCAGGTCCCTATTGCTGTGATGAACCTCATGACCAAAACAACTTGGGGAGGAAAGGGTTTGTTCAGCTTACACTTCCAGGTGACAGTCCGTCGTTGAAAGAAGTCAGGACAGGAACTCACACAGAGCAGGATCCTGGAGGCAGGAGCTGATGCAGAGGCCATGGAGGGTGCTGCTTACTGGCTTGCTCAGCCTGCTTTCTTATAGAACCCAGGACCAGCAGCCCAGGGATGACACCGCCCACAGTGGGCTGGGCCTTCCCCATTGATCACTAATTGAGAAAATGCCTTACAGCTGGATCTCACAGAGGCATTTCCTCAGCTGAGGCTCCTTCCTCTGATGACTCTAGCTTGTGTCAAGGTGACATGAAACCGGCCAGCACAAATGGTGAGCTCCTTGTATATTCTGGATACTGGCCTCTTGTTTTCTGGTTGAGCGGTGAAGACTCTTTAGATGTTCTGGATGCTGATCTTCTTAGACCTGTGGCTGTTAGGTGTTTCCCAGACTGTCTCTTCCTTTCATCATGGTAGCCTTTGCGTTCAGAGCCCAGTACATGTTTTCTCTTACATCTTGTCTAAAAGCCACCTGCTTCAAGGCCATAAATATTTGTATTCTAAGAATTTGATGTTTGATTTTAAATTTTGGTCTGGACCCATTTAGAATTAACTTTGTGTGGTGTGAGGTCAAGGTCTGAATTCATTCTTTTCCACGTAGATTGTAGGACCTTTTCTTGAACAAAACCCACCCCCTCCCTAGACCAGCCTTCACACAGACCTTCCATTTTGGTCTATTCTGTTCAGGAACCTTGACTCTGGTAGCTCTTGAATGCCCTTAGCCAGGGTTGGCGGTGCTGGGACTAGAACCCAGGGCTCCTGGAGTCACCCCCATCCTTATTTGTTAAATTCTTGTAGCTTTGCCACCCCAAGCCGTCTGACATCTGGTCCTGTCTGGATGCTCAGGCTGAATGACCTCTCCCACCTTGTCCAGAGAGCCCCAGACTAGCCTGGGAGGGTAGAGCCTTCCCTGGGGTCTCAGCCTGGCACTCATCATAATCTGCTGGGCTGGTGGCCAGAGAGCTCCTGTCCCCACAGCTCCCTCCCGCCTCCAGCATCAGTGGCAGCTGAGCGCCGCTCTTTACCTAGGTGCTGGGGTTCAAATTCAAGTCCGGTGGGGCGCAGCAAGCCCTCTCCCCACTGAGCCGTCTCTCCAGCTCTCTGTTGGCGTCTCTGCTCTTTCAGGGAGAAGGTTGTGAGCTGGTGCTGGCAGTTTGGTACCCAACAGGCCCAGAAACAGAGTGGGGGTGGGGGGTGGGGCGAAAAGGTGACTTTGCACTGGGCAGGGGTGAGGACAGGAGCATGCAGGAGGGCCCGGCAGTCTACAGAGAGCAGAGGAGGAGGGGCCTTGCTGGTGCTGGACCTGGAAAGACTGGCCCAGGGGATCCTGAAGATGCATGGTGACAGTGGGGTGGGCGTGCCACGGCTGTGGGTGCCAGGAGGGGAGTCATCAGCCTCACACTGTGTAGGGCGAGCTTCCCTTAGACCCGGGCCATGTCAGCCGGGACTGGACACCTGAGCAGGGGTGAAGGCAGCTGGAGCCCAGGACAACAGGAGGCACGGGTGGGGGCCAGAGGTCGCAGGTTGGTGACCTCGGCCACAGGCTCCCATCATGAGGTCCTAGTGCCACAATGGCTCTTCCCGTCACCAGGCCCTGAGCATCTGAGTCCCTGTACACTAGAAGGCGACTCACTGGCAAGGACCCACTGACCTCCCTCTAGAAGCCAGGCACTTTGGAAGGAGCCAGGCACTTTCTGCTTTTCAAGGCCAAGTGTTAAGTAGCCCAGGCTGGCCTCAGACTTGGTGTGTAGCTGAGGCTGGTCTCAGGTCCCTGCCATCTTTCCTCCACCTCCTGAGTGCTGGATGACAGGCATGTGCCATCACACTTAACTAAACTTGAAAATCAGTAGCTGTCTGTGGCTTCTGGCTTCTAGAAGCTTCTCTCCTGTCACTTGACTGGTCCTGGTTCTCACTGCACTAGCTCATAGTGGGCCAGCACAGAGCTGGGTACAGCCTGCATGCTGTTGAGAACGGACAAGGGCTGGACGGGCTGGACCAGGCCAGTGTCCTGGCGGAGGCTGTGCTGGGAGGATGGGACAGGCAGGGACCGCAGCCCTGCACATCAGTCCTCACTTCCGTCTGTACCTTGCAGGACACTGTTGTCACTGGAGGTGCCTGACAGAAAGCAACCCTGACTGCTTCCTTGAGCCTGGGTCATTTGGCCACCTCAGCCCCCTGGAACCTCCTGGAACCTCCAGGTAAGTACAGCAGCCAGGCTCCAGATGGGTGACCTGATTGTGGGTCCATGGGTCCTGAGATTGGGCAGTGCTGAGGCCTAGTGGCCTATGGGTGGAGTCTGTGCACCTGTCCAGCAGTGACTCAGGCTTCTCTTAGCACTGGTGACTGGGGTCCTCTTGCACTGAGGTAGGACCTGCAGCTCAGGACCATCTGGCTTGTGCATGTTGGTCTCTGGGACACTTTCTTTGGGGCTATGGGGCTGTGGGGCCTGTTTCCGTCATCCACCTACAGCAGGAAGTTGGGATCAGGGATGGGGCTAAGGTCTCCAGCAGTGGGAGGCAGCTTTTAAAACACTGTAAAGACTGGATGTAAGCCAAGGGTGGTGGCCCATGCCTTTAATCCCAGCACTTGGGAGGCAGCAGAAGCAGGTGGATCTCTGGGTTTGAGGCCAGCCTGGGCTCCATAGTGAGTTCTAGTATAGCCAGAAGAGCATAGTAAGCCCCTATCTTGAAAAGAAAGAAAAACAAAACAAAACAACAGCAACAAAACCCTAGTGGATGTGGGGCTAGAGAGATGATCCAGTGGTTAATAGCAATGCTGCTCTTCCAGAGGACCTGGCTTCAGTTCCCAGCACCCATGTCAGGGGCCTACGACGGTCTGTAGCTCCAGTTCCAGAGATCCAGTATTCCGGTACCTGCAGGCACCTGTACTCACGTGCACACACAGCTTTCATCTCACTGTGCAGGGCACTACTGTTGCTCACATGTACACACACAAACACATATAATTTTTAAAAATCTTAAAAAATGAAAGAGCCTGTTTATGGGGTAGTATGTGTGCATACACATGTGTGTGCATGTGTTTCTGGGGCTGGGGTGAACCCAGGGCCTTGTGCATGCTGGCCCATGCTTAGCACCAAGCCTCACCCCAGCCTACTTGTGAAGTGTGAATCATGTTAACTGCACTGTCCAGTGCTCACCATGTTTCTGTGGTGGCCTTCAGAGTCCCTGCCCAGCATGGGATGTTGGTTCTACCCATGTCCTTCTCAGATCCCCTTGAAGTGCAGTGAGGTACTGCTATCCCGTCACCCTCTCTCACCTCAGGTTCCTCTGACCTCAAGGAAGCCAGATGGGTGTGTGGGGGTGGGTAGGTGGGGGGGTAGGAACACAATCCAGGACCCTGTGTGCAGAATTTGGACACAACCACTACACCACTCTGCAATTTGGACAGGCCTAATACTGCATCTGCAGTGGTCCAGAGCTCCCCAGGAAGGGGACAGGGCTGAGAAAGGCCATTGGGGCCACTGAGTTGTGGTAAACATTGGGGGTTTCAGGTTGGGCTCCTGTTGGCAGTGGAGATGCTGCTGCCAATTGGTTTAACTGCCACCTCTTAGTTCAGGGACGCGTCCCAGCAAGGTGATTGTGCAGGGCAACTGAGCTGGGCAGGCCCCTGCAGACTGGAACTGGGGAGGCCTTTCCTCTTGCTGTTGACAGGACGCCACAGCTCAGAAGGGTTGACCTGCAGGGCCCAGGCTGCAGCAGGGCCCAGGCTGCAGGCATCTTAGGTGGGGCTGGGTCTCTGGGTCCCTGCCTATCTTGTAAATAAAACTTTATTAGTTTACAGCTGGCACAATGGAGTCTTGTACCAGAGATTACTGCCTGTGGGGCTGAAAATGGCCAGAGCCACTATACACAGGCAGTGTGGATTACTGGTGGGCAAGAGGCGATGTTGGTGACCTGGCTTGGAAGTCATTCTATCTTAACCTCCTGAAACACTGCTTTTGTCCGTCAAGCTCAGCTGTGCTCCAGGCAGCCTTTGCCCTCAACCAAAGTGCTCTGAGCCAGGATGGGCACACAGGGAGCAGAAGAGTGCATGCTGAGCCCGGCTTTCCCTCCAGCTCCCCAGAGGGAAACTAAGGACTCCACAGTGAGGCCTTGCCTAGTGATGGTGCTTGGGACAGACGGGGCTTGGCAGGTCCTATGGGTGCCTCTGTAAGGAGCATCCACTCAGGCCCGCCGCCAAGAGTGGACAGCTCAGTGGTTTGCAGTATATTCAGAATAGTGCCGCCCTTGCCACTGTCGAGTTCCAGAACATCCAGCTCACCACTCCAAAAGGAAGCCCCATCCCCATGAGCAGTTACCTCTTTCCCCAGCCTCTAGCACCCACAAATCCACTTCCCATTTGTGGATTGGCCCGTTTTGGAAATTTCCTGTTACAGATTCCCACACTGAGTGTTGACTTAGTCAGGGTTTCTGTTGCTGTGTTGACACACCTTGACCAAAGCAATGTGGGGAGGAAAGAGTTTATTCAGCTTACACTTCTTCCAGGTAACAGTCCACCATTGAAGGAAGTCAGGATGGGAACTCACATGAGGCAGGAACCTGGAGGCAGGAGCTGATGCAGAGGCCATGGAGGATGCTGCTTACTAGCTTGATCCCCGTGACTTGCTCAGCCTGCTTTCTTATAGAACCCAGGACCAGCAGCCCAGGGATGGCACCCCCCACAATGGACTGGGCCTTCCCCATTGATCACTAATTGAGAAAATGCTCTATAGGCTTGCTTGCAGATAGAGCTTATGGAGACATTTTCTTTTTTTGGTTTTTTCGAGACAAGGTTTCTCTGTGTATCTTTGCGCCTTTCCTGGATCTGCTCTGTAGACTAGGCTGGCCTCAAACTCACAAAGTTCCTCCTGCCTCTGCCTTCCGAGTGCTGGGATTAAAGGCGTGTGCCACCACCGCCCGGCTGGAGACATTTCCTAATGAGGCTCCTTCCTCTTAAGTGACTTTAGCTTGTGTCAAGTTGATGTAAAATTAGCCAGCATGAGTGGCCTTTTGTTTCTGGGTCTCGCACTGAAGCTGATCTTCAGGCCCTCCACGCTGTGTGTGTCTGAGTCTCACTCTTGTTCAGGGCTGCCTGGTGTTCCAGTGTATGGCTGGGCCACTCTTTACCTGTCCTGTGTCTTGTCTGTGTTGGTGGCTGTGTGGGACATGAAGTCACTCCTTGAACTAACGTTGGCTCTGGTTTGTGGTGGCAGTAGCTTTGGTCTATGGTAGTTTGAATAAGAATGGCTCCCGATAGGCTCCTATATTTGAATAGGTGGGATTAGGAGGTGTGGACTTGTTGGAGGTGTGTCCCTGGGGTGGGCTTTGAGGTTTCAAAAGCTCATATCGGACTCTGTCTCAGATCTGCCTGCTGCTTGTGGATCAGGATATAAACAAGCTACTACTTCAGCACCATGCCTTGTCTGCACTCCAGCCTGCTCCCCGCCATGGTGATCATGGACTAAGCCTCTGAAACTGTAAGCCCTCAGTTAGATGTTTTTCTTTATCAGAGTTACCGTGGTCATGGTGGCTCCTCACAGTGGTAAAACAGTGGCTGAGACAGGCCTTTGGAGCTAGCAGGCGTTCCCAGTGGCTGCCCCACCTTCCATCTGTAGTTGGAGTGAGAATGGTTGTAGCCTTTGCAGAAATGCCTGGAGCATCATCTGGAGTTGCTCCCCACCTTCTCAGAAGCTGTGATCTGGGCTGTGACAGCTGCTGGCAGCCCTGGACCGCAGTTCAGTCAGAGCTCATGTCACACTTCCGCTTTAATCCTATTCTGCCTCCTGCCGCAGCCCTTCTGAGCGTCACCTGACACCTGCTCTGTGCCTGCTCTGAGCAGCTATAGGGAGTGGCCCAGTGTGATGGCGAGGGCCATGACCCTTGTTCTTGTGCTGGTGTGTCCAAGACGTTGTCTTTTATTTCCTCCTTTAACAGACAAGAGTGTGGAAGTGGCCTAGGCCTTCATGGTCAGGAGCTTGCCCAGCAATTCCCTTCACTCTGGTGGCTTCCAGCCAATCACCCGGGAGGGGACATGTGGACGCTGCACTTGATCTGCATTTGAGATGCTGAGGCAGGAGGATGGCAGGGTGGGTCCTTGCTGCAGAGAGCAACCTTGCTGTCTTCTGGCTGTTACTCCTGTGGGGGAGCCAGGGGGTCTGTTCATGTGGCTTGTTGGCCTGGATGTCCCACGTACTTTCTGTAAACATGGCAGGTCCCTACAGTTCCCTGGCAGCATTGAGTATTGCTCTTGGGACTGCACCACCCCTCAGCTGGCCTCAGGGAGTGCTTAGTCGGCTGGCCTGTCTCCTCTTGGTCCTGTGCCAAGCCCACTGCCCACACATCTCTGTGGCCTGGGTGCCCAGCCTCCTCATCCCAGAAGTTAAATAACAAAGTTCTGAGCCCACCAGCCCCAGCTCTCAGCCCTTGGCCTTGGCCCTTGTGCCCTGTCCTGTCTGTTCCTGCTGTCCTGCAGCCCCGCCGTCCATCCCGCAGCCCTGCCATCTATCCCTCAGCCCCTGCTGTCCTGCAGCCCCACCGTCCATCCCGCAGCCCTGCCATCTATCCCTCAGCCCCTGCTGTCCTGCAGCCCCGTCGTCCATCCTGCAGCCCCGCCGTCCATCCTGCAGCCCCGCCGTCCATCCTGCAGCCCTGCCGTCCATCCTGCAGCCCCGCCGTCCATCCTGCAGCCCCGCCGTCCTGTGGTCTGGCTGACCAAGTGAAGCCCTCAGGCCTCATCCTCTGTGCCTGCCCTTCTTGTTCCCATCTCACCCCCGCTGTTCACTCAGATAAAGGAGGGCAGGGCTGCTAGGGAAGGCTGCATGCACAGGCCTGGGAGGTCCTTCTGTTACAGCATATGGACTCCTTGTGCTCAGGGGTCACGTACAACTGGTACACAGCTGAGGAGCAGGGGAAGTGGGGCAGACAGTTCTAGGGGCAAATCGTTCTCACCTTGCCTGGGCTCTCTGCAGGTGGGACCTGTCAGGAAACCCACTTTCTCCTGCTGTGTGACTTCTGGAGCTATGGGGTAACCCCAACATGAGTCTAGCCACACTCCTGAACCAGGCTCAGGGAGTCATGGCCACCTCCCTGCTGGGGACTGAGCTTATGTTGAGGAGCCTGTCAAGATGGTGGCCCAGGCCCATGGCCAGCCAGAACTCACCAGAGTTTGGGGTGTCACCCAGTGGCCTGACCTCCAGCAGTAGGGACCTTCGGGAGCAAGTGGGGTTGGGAACCCCCCCTCACACTTGGGGGACTGGTGCCTTTAGTGCCACTGGGAGGAGCGTGCCAGCCTCCTGTGCTCCTCTGTGTTTTCCTAGGATGCTGACCAGGGCATAGAGCCTGTGCTGTGCTGGCCTCATGGTACCGTCCATTGCTGTGCACCTAGGGGCTCAGTCCAGGGCCTGTCACTGCACTTTCAGGACCTTTGGAACCCAGCCCGTAGCTCCTTAGTTTTGCCCTGGGGGACTGTTCTGGGGCTTGTGTAAGGTGGGACAGGTGTGCACAAGCAGTGGGGTGCAGGTGATGGGACACGGCCTGGCCATTGCAGTGGTCCTCTGTGGACAGACCCTGCTCCACAACCAGCCTGGCCTGAAAGCGCTGGTCTTGACATGTGCCCCTGGATAGTGGGAGCAACCTCCTGTAGGGTGGGGTGAGTCTCAGTAGACTGCTCCCTCTGAGCTCTGTTTAACCGACAGGAGGCAGAGAGGGCACTTTCTCTGTGGGCAGTAAGGAGCTGTTGTCACTAGGGGGAGTCAGGGCGCTTGCTGTTGGGCAGCTGGCATGAGGTGGCTGGGTGTCTTCTCCCTCCAGCCCCCAACACACACACTCTGAGGCTAGTGGGTTCCAAACCCACTAGCCACAGCTCCCAGCTCTAGGTTACTAGCTCTGCCTGGGCTGCTAGGCTCCTTGCTCCCAACTACGAGGCTATTAGCTCTGCCTACCTCAGATTTTCAAAACAAGTGGCACCTGGCATACTCATTGTGCTGCCCATCACAGGCTTTGGGGACCTCCATCTCTGTGTGCACCCCACCAGCTTCTGCAGCTGGTGGCTATAGACATGGTGGCCGCTGCCCCATATGGGGATCCTCAGGTGGTGCCCTAGTCTGTGGTGCGTCTGTATGGTAGCAAGTGAGATGTCTGGCCCTCCTGGGGACCCTGGAACACTCGACTTGCCAGTTTGTCCAGCTTCTGGTGGCATTTGAGCCCTCGGCTCCTGCCTCCCTTGTGATGACACTGCCCAGGTAGCTCTGGCTGATCCCTGTCTCTGTCCTTCCTCCCGTCTTAAGAGTCCTTTTCTTTGTGTGCTGTTCCAGCTGTAGGGTTAGGCTTCCCGGGGAGTGGCATCCCGTCGTCCCTAGTTCTGGTCCACACCTCCGCTGTGTCTCTCAGAATAGCTCGAGGGATCAGCTGTAGCCCTAGCTCTCTGCTGATTCTTTGCAGCGGGACCTTCACGATCTCAAGTCCTGGGCAGGAAGATAGATGCACCTACTGCTAAGGCTGGCAGCTTGAGTTCCATCCCTGGTCACACACGGTGGGAGAGACAGCTGACTCCTGCAGCTTGTCCTTTGACCTCTGCACGTGTGCTTGGACAGCACTGCCTGCTGTGCCCTGGTCCTGCTGCCCCTTCTGTCTGCAGTGCCCCCTTGATGGAGTACAGCCCTCAGGTCCCATGCCCATCACAGTCGCCCACACAGGACCCTGGTGACAACCTGGTCTTGGCTGGCCATGCAGGCCTTGAGCAAGAGACAGGCAGGAGGAAGGACTGCTGTGTGCTGCCCCAGCCCAGGTGGACGTAGTCCCTGGGAAGGAGAACTGTGTGAGAGGGAGGAGGTGGGTGCAGGAACCCTCATCATACAAGGGTGAGGAGTCAGACCCTGGAAATGCCCTGTGTGCCAGGGCTCAGCAGTAGGTCATGGAAGAGGAACTGTACTGTCTTCGTGTCATCCAGAAGACACACAGTGCTCCCCCGTTGAATGTGGCCTGCTGGGCAGCTGAGGTGGACCCTGTCCAGGGCCGAACTCTGCTGGTGGCTGCTGTGCCCTCCCATGCTCCTCCCACCTGCTCACCTGAACACTGAGGCACACCAAGGCTGTTGATTTCTAGGCTGTGAGGTCCCCGAGGACATGATTCCTTCTGACCATCTCCCCCAGCTCTCAACTCTGCATGGGGTGGTGGGATGGCAGGTAGACATTTGGATCCTGGGCTCAGCAATTGATGTGAGGCTGGTGGGGACAGTGGTGGCCCTGAGACCTGCGGTGGGTCAGATCTCCAGCAGGATAGCTTCTAGTCTGTGGCTGGGGCCTCCCCTAGTGCCCTTGGACTGGAGGACAGTGTCTGACAGCCCCTCTCCGTAAACCATGTCCTAGCACATGGGACTGTGGTTCTGAGAGCTGTGTCCACTAGAACCCCAGGGCACCCAGGTGTCTGGTACAGCCCTGGGGCTCCCAGGTGGTGCAGCCTCATTTCTATCCAGAGCCCATCAGGGCGGTGGCCTTTGGGTGCCTGGCCACCAAACCCTGGCCTAGATCTTTTCTGTGCCCATCAAGCCCTGCACTCCATTCCTGGGCATGTGCTGCTACCTGTCAGTCACCCTGGGAAAGTGCGTGAAAGCTAGGGGTAGGGGAGATCTCCAGGAGGAAGGGACTCTGACAACCCTTCTTGGACCCTGGGCTGCAGGCTATGATGTGGTCTCCCAATGAGGAGAGGTCACGGGCTGAGAAGGTTCCTATATATACAAGGGGCAGTGAGGAGACCGGCTGTGCTGCCTCCCTGCAGCATGGGTGCTCCCAGCATCTGTGACGTCCCCTCCATGCTGGCACACAGGTGGTCGGTGCTAGCTGTGGCTTGAGCTGACTCATGGGTTCCCTGAATAGCTTGATGGATTCTAGGCTGTGAACAGTTAGCCCCTGTGCACAAGTGGGACATTCTCAACCTTCCCAGGATGACCTCATGTGTGCACAGGGCTCCTGGGTGGATGTGGTGACCACAAGGCCACAAGGTCCACATGGAAAGAAGGTCCTTGCTGAGGACAGTTCTGCATTCTAGGGGCCTCTGGTTAGAAAGCGCGCAGCTTCTGGGACCTGTGCGTTTAGTCAGCTGGGGTCACTTGGGTGCTCAGGCTGGTGGGAGTGACGGAGTCCTGTGGTTTGCTGGCAGGCCCCAGCTGTCTGCTGTTCCCCTATTGCAGCTGGGGGTGCTTTCGTTGCCTCTGAGGGAACATCACGGTGGTGATGGCAGGGCTGTGGTGACGGCAGGGCTGTGGTGACGGCAGGGCTGTGGTGACGGCAGGGCTGCACTGACTGCTCTTCTCTCACAGGTGTGGCTCTGCATCGCTGCAGTCATGGGGTCCGAGGACCACAGCGCCCAGAACCCCAGCTGCAAAATTATGACCTTCCGCCCCACCATGGATGAGTTCCGGGACTTCAACAGATACGTGGCCTACATCGAGTCGCAAGGTGCCCACCGTGCAGGCCTAGCCAAGGTGGGTCATGCCCTCCCAGTCTGCTTTGTGCCTAGACGCCTTGTCACTGCCGCTCCAGCCTCTTTACATTCACAGAGGCACCAGGCTCTGTGTGGGTGCCTGGACCAAAACAGGGCACTCATGTTCCTAACCCTAGGGAGCAACCCAGCCTGGGTGGGACACAGAGCCTGCTGCTGTGAGGGATAGGGCTACACTAGGCCTAGGACAGAAGGCAACCCAATGCCTAGGGGCAGTGGTGCCAGGAGACACCTTTAATTCCTGATTAAGTGGCAGTGACCCAGAGAGAGAGGGAGTATAGAGAGTCGTGTGTGTGTGTGTGTGTGTGTGTGTGTGTGTGTGTGTGTGTGTGTGTGTGTAGTCATAAGGCCTTGCATAGTAGAGTATGCTTGACATCTACAGAAGGGTGTTGGGGTCACCTTGCATCTTTTTTTTTTCTTTTTTAAAAAAGAGCCAGGTACTGGTAGTGCATGCCAAGAAGCAGAGGCAGGCAGATGTCTCTATGAGTTCGAGGCCAGCTTAGTCTACAGAGCGAATTCCAGGACAGCCAGGACTACACAGAGAAACCCTGTCTCAGAAAACAAAACAAAATGTGTGTGTCTGTGGGTGTGCATACATGTGTGTGTGTGTGGTGCATGTTGGAGCCACAGCAGTTTTGAGCCTCCTCATGAGGTGCTGGGCTCTGAACGGTGAACCAGCTCTCTGCCTCTTGCTTCATTTCTTCTTTCTCCTTAGCACTGGGATGTGCCAGGTCTCCCGTGTGCTCGTAAATGGCCCTTCCAGGCCTCTCATGTGCAAGTAAACGGTACTCCAGCCTCAGGATTTTTTCTGAAACCACCCAGGCACTAAGAGGGCAGGCCAGCACCCTCACACCTGGCCTTGCTCACGGGACACGTGAAACAATTGCTTGTGGGTCCCCACATGGCCACCATGCTGTCTAGAACACCTGGTTCTCTGGAGTTGAGCCAGCACCCCAGAATGCCAGAGACAGTCCAGAAACCCCACAGGTGGCAGGTGCCTGTGGAACTCTATTCCCAGGCAGACGATGGGGCTGGATAGGTAACTGCACCACCAAGCCTGAGCTTAGTCCGCCCAGATCCACACACTAGGAAGAGAGCTAACGCCTGTGAGTGTTCCCCTGACCGCCATGTGCGTGCACATCCATGCGCACCCGTGATAAATAAGCCAGTAAAAAAGCCGAGAAGGCACACGGCCGTCCTCAGGGCAGCAGTGCCCTCTGAGGAGGCAGGCCTCCTGCCAGCCGCCGCCCCAGCTCTAAAGCTGTTGAGCACTGTCCCCTCCTGAAGTTCAGTGTCTCAGTGAGCACCTTCCTTGTGCAAAGCTCAGGGGCTGGATGGGGCCTGGACCCAAGCTCGCAGGCCTTAGGCTGTGTCTGCCCTCCCCTGTGTGGGGCTTCCCCATGGCACCGCCCCACTGCCACGTTGGTCTGGTGGCTCTCATCCTTGTGGCCTGGAAGCACTTAATGACACGCTCATAGTGTTCCCTCCTGTTTTGGCCTGACAGGTGAGTACAACAGACTAATGCCTTTCCCCTGCCCTGCCTCTCTGTGCCTGCATGTAGGGACCCAGCTAGCCTGACTGGTACACACCCATGTGCATATATACGGGTATGCAGCCATTTGACGTGTGCGTGTGCAGGCCGGAGCAGAGTGTTGGGCGTCTTCCGCTCTCACTCTTCCGCTTCTGCCTAGAGACAGGGTCCCACTGAACTGGAAGCTCACCAGTCTGGCTAGGCTGACTGTCAGGCTGTCCCCATCTGTCTCCCCGTGCTGAGGTCACAGGTGTGCAGCCCTTTACATGGGTGCTGGGGATTTGAACTCAGGTCCTCAAGTTTTCAGAGCAAATGTCCTTACCCATTGAGTGTCTACCCAGCCGTGTGTGTGTGTGTGTGTGTGTGTGTGTGTGTGTCTGTCTGTCTGTCTGCACTCCTGCGCATATGCCACCTGTAGACTGCCTCCAGGCATTTTACAGTCCTGGGGTTGGCCTTGGGTTTCCTGTGGAGGATGCCATTGCTCACAGATACTCTTGTCCCCAGCCTCAGCTGGAGTCTGTCATCTCAAGGCTCTTGAGCCGTTGTTTTTGAGCTGCAAGTTCCTACCCCTTCCTTTCCCCCCATGGCCACAGATTGGGTGACATGTCCTACCGTGAGCCCCTTCCCCTGCCTGCAGCGCCCTTCCACCAGAGGCCATTGGTCACCGCCATCGTAGACTACCCTCTGCTTCTGCTGCGGTCCCTGCAAATGAGACCATGGCATCTTTGATCTGCCACCTCCTGCCACAGCCTGTGCAGGTGCAGCTTCCTCTCAGGCATTTCTAGCATTGAGAGTGCGCCCGCGTGCACATGCGTACTCGTCCATGGCTTTGTAGGGCTGCTGCTCTTCCTGTGTTGGTTTCTGGCCCTCCCTTCCTCTGCCGCACCTTGTCCTCGGGGACCGTGCTGCTCAGCCACACCTTTGCATCCCACTCTTTTGCCTGCCTGTCTGAGTGGAGCCATCACACTAGGTTGTGGCTCAGGTTCCCTGTGACTTTGGGGATCTGTGGTACCCATGGGAGAGAAACCTGGGGAGGCTGACTCAGTCTGAGCACTGGGCACACATGTGCAGCACAGCACAAGCACACACACCTCCTGCCTTCTGAGGGCAGATGGACTCCAGGAACTGCTAGGCACGTACAAGCTGAGGGCATGGGGTTCATCAGCCTCAACCATTGTGTGTGTGTGTGTGTGTGTGTGTGTGTGTGTGTGTGCGCGTGTGCGCGCGTGTGCACGTGCGCGTGCGTGTGCGCACATGCGTGCTCAGATGCATGAATGCATGTGCACGTGTTTGTATGTAAGAATGTGAGTATGTGTAGCCAGGCAGTGGTGGCGCACGCCTTTAATCCCAGCACTTGGGAGGCAGAGGCATGTGGATCTCTGAGTTTGAGGCCAGCCTGGGCTACAGAGTGAGTGGTCCAGGGCAGCCAGGAACCCTGTCTTGAAAAGAGAGAGAGAATGAGTGTGTGTGTGTGTGTCTGTGTGTAAGAATGTGTGTATGTGTGTCTGTAAGAATGAGTATGTGTGAATATGTGTGTGTGTGTGTGTGTGTGTGTGTGTGTGTGTGTGTGTGCGCACATGTCTGTGCTGGGAGCTTTTCTGGCAGCACAGCTGTCCCCACCACCTCCACAGGATCTGTGAGCCCCAGAGCTAAGAGGGTGCTTGCTATAGGCAGTGAGAACCAGACTCACCCAAGGGTGGGGAGTGCTCTGAGTATGTGCTAGGGTGCACAGACCAGGGCTTCCTGGCTGCTTGGTAAACGCTGGGTGTGAAAGCCTTGGAGGTGCTGGCTTGGGGTCTCCTGGAGGTCAGGTTCCTTCCCATGGGGGCCAGCAGGAAGCTCA
Organism: Peromyscus eremicus; assembly: GCF_949786415.1. Classification (NCBI taxonomy): domain Eukaryota; kingdom Metazoa; phylum Chordata; class Mammalia; order Rodentia; family Cricetidae; genus Peromyscus; species Peromyscus eremicus. Next base: position 6,582,760 of record NW_026734286.1, on the reverse strand, counting down.
GTGGCTTGTCAGAATGGCTGCTGCCCCGTGGCCACCTCTCACCTGCCACTTGTTAGCCTTATATGAAGTGCGGTCTCAGTCCCCCATCCCCACCCCTGCGTCCTGGCACTGTGGACATGGAGCTGGCTGGTTCTCTGGGGGCTGTCCTGGGCACTGCAGGGTACCGAGCAGTGTCCCCACCCACTGCAGAACAGGATGCCCTCAGTGCGTGTCAGCCACAGGCATCCCTAGACATGAGCAGAAGCCCCAGCTGAGACTTCCCTCCCTGCATGCAGCGTGGGAACTGGAGTTGCTGCCTGTGTGCCTGTTGAGTCCATGGGGACCACAGGTGACTTGAGCCATCCGAAGCTGTCAGCAAGCTTAGAACAGTCCTGTTCTAGTGGCCAGAGCAGAGAGGGAGGCCTGTGAGGCTTGGTACAGCGGCCCTGAGAGCCGCAGGCCTTGTGCACTCTACCTCACCTCAAGGAGGGCTGGGACGGTTCTGATGCTTCCCATCTTTGGGGTGATAGTGCCACCTTCCTGGCCCTGCCTGGCCCTCCCTTGTATACCAAGTGCCGTCCCCATCCCAGTGCTCGGGGCTGGGTTGATGAGCCCTTGTGCCTCAGCTTCCTCAGAGCGGCTGCTTGCAGCCCAGCACCGCTCCGTCTTCCTGGGATCCCAGACTGCTTCTGACCTTGTCTCGTGCACTCCCTTACAGCTTTCGGCCGTGTGTGTGTGTGTGTGTGTGTGTGTGTGTGTGTGTGTGTGTGTGTGCGCGCGCGTGCGTGTCTGCGGTCTCCTGCAGCCAGGGGCACCTGTGCGTGGTAGCAGTGATCAAGAACAGGTTCACGTGTAAGAGTGTCTCAGAATGGGGCCCCTGCTGACCCTTGAGTGCATTGGCTCAGTTTAGAACCACACACACCATGCCCGGCTCAGCCCTGGCTTGTGGCCCAGTACCGCTGTGTCTGCTGCAGTGGGGCCCAACTGCCGCCTCGGCTGCCATGGCTGTCATGGTTATGTGGTGCCTGTGTGTGGCAGCATGAGTCTGGGGGCATTTAGATCTTTGGGGACCTGGGATTTCCTACCCTTGGGCGCTGCATCACCCACACCCTTCTTGGCCCGCACAGATCATCCCACCCAAGGAGTGGAAGCCACGGCAGACGTATGACGACATTGATGATGTGGTCATCCCAGCACCTATTCAGCAGGTGGTGACAGGCCAGTCGGGGCTTTTCACACAGTATAACATCCAGAAGAAGGCCATGACCGTGGGCGAGTACCGCCGCCTGGCTAACAGTGAGAAGTATGTGGGTACAAGCTGTCTCCCTGCTGCTCAGACTCCCCACTTCCTGGAGGCCCAGCTTGGTCCATAGGGCCCCTCACCCCTTCCCTGTCCCCAGGGGCTTCCCTCATCCCAGTGTGTGGCCTGGTAGCCTTCCAGTGGAGGTCCCCCAAGCTTCCTGCTCTGCAAATCTTGAGACCTACAGTCATAACGTGTGTAGACACATGGTCCCCGTGTTCTCTGCTCCAACTGCCCCTGGTTCTGAAGCTCTGGGCCTCTCCTTGCCACAGCCAGCCTTGGTTCTGAGGTGGCTAGAGGGTGTCGTACTGCCTAGAGCCCGATCCGAGCTGTTGTGCTGTCCCCAGGTACTGTACCCCACGCCATCAAGACTTTGACGACCTGGAACGAAAGTACTGGAAGAACCTGACCTTCGTCTCGCCCATCTACGGGGCCGATATCAGTGGCTCTCTATATGATGACGTAAGTGTCTGTGAGTGGCTGCCATTGTGGGCTCTGGGGATGGGAGGAGAGTGGCTATGCTCAGGACCACCCTGACTCCAGTGGCTCCCACCACCTTCATGTTTCTGGACACTGCTTGGCAGGACTGTGCTGACTTCTGGCCCAGGGTGGCATGCTGAACAGGAGGCTACAGCTTGGGCTGGTCTCTGTGATGGTGGGGACTCTGGGTCCTGCCTCTTCTGACTCCTGTGTCTGTGGCCTCGAGGTCTTGGCTACCTCGGCGGTGGCTGCTGAGGTGTGGAGCTGGGAGCCCTTGGCTTGGAGCTGTAGCAGGATCCCAGCTTGGTGGTGACTCCTACCACCTTCACCTGCAGCCTCCCTGCCCGGGCTCAGTTGTCAAGCTCAGGAAGAGGAGCCACCTCAGGAGCCCAGGGCAGAGCCACGTTGGTGCTGGCACCTCACTACATACATGGCTCTGGAAGGTTCTGTTGGTTGATGATGTGTGTGTATGTGTGTGTGCGCACACACAGGAGGCCTGTGGATCATCTTGAATGTCTTCCTCAGACCGTGGTCCTGTCTCCCTTGCTTGTTTTGGAGACAGGGTCTCACTGTGTAGACCAAGCTGGGAGGTATGCTTGCCTCGTGAGTGCTGGGGTTACCTGCTCCACCTTGTTTTTTTACTTTTTTTTTTTTTTTTTTTTTTTTTTGGTTTTTCGAGACAAGGTTTCTCTGTGTAGCTTTGTCCCTTTCCTGGGACTCACTTGGTAGCCCAGGCTGGCCTCGAACTCACAGAGATCCGCCTGGCTCTGCCTCCCAAGTGCTGGGATTAAAGGCGTGCGCCACCACTGCCCGGCATTTTTTACTTATTTTTTAATTCTGTGTGTGGGTGTTTTGCCTGCATGTATGTTTAATTCCCTGGAACTGGAGTACCGCTGATGTGACCCTCCATGTGGGTTCTAGGAACTGAACCCTGGTCCTTTGGAAGAGCAGCCAGTGCTCTTAAGCACTGAGCCATCTCCCCAGCCCCTCACCCTGCCTTATTTTCTGGGGCAGGGTCTCACTGAACCTGGAGCTCACCCGCTAGGCTAGATTGACTGGCCAGCAAACCCTGGGGACTCCCCTTGTCTGTCCAGAGCTGGGATTGCGAGTGTACACTGCTGCATCCAGCTTTCTGGTGGATGCTGGTGGCTGGGCTCAGGGTCTCCACTGAGCTGTCTCCTCAGTGTTGATTGGTTTGTTTGTTTGTTTTTTAGTTGTGTGTGGTATAAGTGTGGGTGTCTATTCTTGTGTGTGTGTGCATTCAGGGACGTGCGTGTCCCGCCTCTATGTTGTAGATCTGAATTCAGGTCACAAGGCTTGGTGGCAGCACCTTCATGCCGAGCCCTCTCAGTGGCTGTGATTGTTCCTAAAGGCAGCCTCACTTTGTGTGGCCTACGTGCCATGCACTATAGCGGTTAAAAGCACAGGGTTCAGTGGGCTCCAGTGTACCCACAGTGATATAGATTCCTCGCCTACCACCCCACAAACAGTCCCCCCTCCCCAGACTGACACCCAGGAGTCCACGTCTGTCTGGACAGTTCTTGTTTTTAGTGTTCCACGTTGAGGTCTCTTGTGTCTGATTCTGGATGTCCTCAGGGACCCTGCACATGAGCGTGTGGAGGGCCACCCAGCATGCCCTTGTCTGTCAGGTGATAGATGTGTGGGCTGTTGCCTACTTGGGCTCTGGGAGGTGAGGTAGCTGTGGGTGCTGCCAGGTCATGTGCTCTGGGCTTTGTTTCTCGGAGGTCCATATCTGGGGTGCCCCTCAGGGCTTGAGAGGCACTGGTGTGTAGTAGTTCCTTTGGACAGGATGCCGAGTCTGCTGGGCGCTCGCTGCTTTCTCTTGCCTCTCTGGAGAAGTCTGTTCATAGATTCTCTGCCATGGGAGCATGTTTCTAGATTACTGAGTTGTGGGGTGAGTTCGTCACCAGCAGGCCATCTACAGCCTGTCTGACTGCTCTGGGAGCTGTCTGTCTGTCCAGTCTTCTTTCCCTCAGTGCTGGGATGGACTGTGGGGCCCTTGTGCGTGCTGGGCCGGTGCTCAGACTCACACTCTTTGTACTCTCTGTTTGCACTTCTGAGTGCCTGGGGCCACAGGCCTGGTAGTTTTCCTTCCTGGCGTGGCCTTACTTGGTAGAGTCCACATAATCCTTTTTTTGCTTCTGTTCTTGGTGTCACATTTAAGAACCTGTTGCTGATTCCACAGACAAGAAGGGTTGGCCTTGTCCCTTTCCTGAGAGTTCAGTGGCCTTGGTCCTCAGTCTGCTGCTCTGTGAGCTGGGGTCAGCCCAGGTTGGTGGGGAGAGCCACCGGCCCAGCATCAGCTACTGGAGAGATGCTTTTACCCCAGGGGATGGTCTGGATGCCAGGGGGAGTTCTAGGTCAGTATTGGTTATGTTGGTTTGTTTATAGGGCTGGTGAGGTGGCTCAGGTGGGGAACGTGCCAGCTGCTGACCTGACACCCGAGTCTGATCCCAGAACACACACTGCCGAGGGAGCCGAAGCTGTCCCTTGACTCCTCATGTCACACACAAAAGAAATAAATGGGGACAAAAGTTCTCTTTGAGACAGGCTTTCTCTATGTAGCCCTGGCTGTCCTGGAACTCTCTCTATAGACCAGGCTGGCCTCAAACTCACAGAGATCCACCTGCCTCTGCCTCCTGAGTGCTGGGATTAAAGGTGTGCGCCACCACTGTCAGGCAACAGAAGCTCTTATAATAGACTTTTTTTGGATCAGTTTTAAGTCCACAGCAAAATGGAGCAGAAACCTCAGTTTCAGGGGCTGGGAAGATGCTCAGTGGTTCAGAGTACTTCTGTTTGTTCAGGGGACCTGGGTTCTATTCCCAGCACCACGTCAGGTGCTTCATCACTGCCTCTAACTCCAGCTCCAGGGCATCTGGCCTGTGGGCGCTGCACTTGCACACACGCACATTCACACTCAAGTAATTCAATAGTTAATGAAAGTCCCACGGAAGTCCCTGCAGTCCCCTGCAGTCCCCTGCAGTCCCCTGCAGTCCCCTGCAGTCCCCTGCAGTCCTCTTGCCTCCCTGCCTCCATTCTTGTTCCCTTTCTACAACGTCTCAGGACTGGAATCATGGCACAGCTTTTCCATTGGCTTCTGTCCTGCAGCCATGCGGGCTTAGGACTCGACCATGTCCTTTCTGACTTGAGGGGTTATTTCTTTCAAGTGTGTATGCTCACCTGTGAATGCGGCTCTCCCAGCCCAGTGCCGGTGCCTGAGGAGGAAGCTGTTCCACAAGTCCTTCTGCAGCTGGTTTCTTTCTCCTCCCTGAGTCAGGCTCTCACGGAGCCCAGGTTGGATTTGAACTTGCTGAGGATGACCTTGAACTCCTGACTCTCCTGTTCCACCTCCTGAGTGCCAGTGTGCTGTGCCCTGTTCACAGTGCCCAGCAGTGCACCCTGTGTGAGCAAAGCCTCTGCTCTCTGATGGGGGAGGCTGTGGGGGTCTCTTGGTGGTTTAGTCTGCTTTACCCACTTCACAGGTGGCAGGAAGGTCTTGGGTATGTGGCCATGTGTTCTTGTCTCTTGGTTTTGGGCTCCCCGATCTCTAGTAGGTGTCTTGCGCTGTCATTTGCGCTCCCGGGGTAGTGCTGCGTGAGATCAGAGTCTGGGCTTAGGCCTGCACCCCGCTCCTGTCAGCCAGTGTGCCGACTTTGTGGAAGGCTCTGTCCACACACAGGCTTCAGCCGCCAAGGCCAGTCCCTGGGCTACATCTACCGCAGGCCACCTGGAAGCTTGTGGCTTGGGCCTCACCTAAAGTAGTACAGAATCTGTTACAAATGAGGAAACTGAGGACCAGAGCAGAGGACTTTTGACCCAGCAGCCATGGGATAAATTCTCCCTGGGAGGCTGTACCTGGGTCCCATTCTTGTAGCCTATGACATGTCCCATGTGGTGACTGTCCTGGGTGGCAGGCAGGGCAGCAAGGCCATTGTATGCTTAGTGACCTGTTGCCGTGCTGCTGTGACCTCAGCAGCCTCTGCCCTCCAGACTTGGGTCTTCGGCCTCTTGGCTGGGGAATGGCCACCTCCAGGGTCACTGTGTGGAGATGCTGAGATGCACCCTGGTGGTTCTGGGATGAGGAGAGGTCTCCGGTGCATGCACCTGAGGCTCCTGCTCTGCCTTAGCTGCAGCTAGCAGTGTTTGATGAGAGCATGCGTTGAGGTGGGGCTTCATCCATAGTTGCCTGCATCCTCCTGAAGTAGTCTGGTCTTGTCTGATGGAAAGTTCTGGAAGGGCTGTCATTTGGGCATGGGTTCACATGGAGACTGCCTTTCTCCTTCTGTGTTACTTAGAGGTGTGGAGGTTACCTCCAAGCTATAGTTTTCCTTGGCACATGCTGGCTTGTAGATTGTTGCCTGTAACATGCTGGGGTGGCAGGTTCAGAGCCTGAGCAGTTCTAGTCTGCCCATGACCCTAGTCCCCTTAACCTCTTGGGATGACCAGCTGGAGCCTGGATACCTGATGCTGACACACCTCAGTAGCCCCGTTCTACCCCAGGTGACTGCAGCCAGGGTGCAGGTGGGCACAGATGTCCTGGGAGGATTCTGCTGACCACACACTTGCTGTCCACAGGATGTGGCCCAGTGGAACATCGGCAACCTGAGGACCATCCTGGATATGGTGGAGCGTGAGTGTGGCACCATCATCGAGGGTGTGAACACACCCTACCTGTACTTCGGCATGTGGAAGACCACTTTTGCCTGGCACACAGAAGACATGGACCTGTACAGCATCAACTACCTGCACTTCGGCGAGCCCAAATCCTGGTGAGTGCCGGGGTGTGAGGTGTGGAGAGATCTGGCCACTAGTGACAGGTTACTGTGGGGCGCCTCCTGTTCCCCCTTCAGGCCTGGGGGAGATATGCTGGCCTAGGACCATGGCTTTGGCGGTACCACGTACCCACATGCAGTCCTGTCATTCTGGGTAGCAAACCAAGGGCTGTGTCCTTGCCTGAGGCTCCGCCATGCTGATCGATGGGGGTGTCACCTGCAGGCCACATCCCAGGGCTTAGTTCCCACTGGACCTGGAGGCGGTGAGGTGCCAGTGTGCCAGCGGCGCTCTTTCTCTCTCTCCCCATCTCCCTGGAGACAGCCAGCCGTCCCCCTGGGCCTCTGCTCGGGGTGCAGGGAGCCCCATTGTTCCCTTCAAGTGCTTTGTATCTGGGGCACTTGCGTGGCTCTTGCAGTCTCCCTGCAGTGTAAGGTGGTGGCACAGGTCTTCCTGGTCGGGGCTGCTGCCTCCTGAACACTGGGGCTCTGGTGCCCCTTAGTTGCACCCTGCGACCACATAGTGTGGTCCTTGTGTCCCTACTGTCCAGCACCTCCCTGATGTTCCAGGTGTGACAGGGACACCTTGTCCTCCACAGGCCTCCCCTGTGCTGCTGCTCAGCTGTGGCCAGGACTGTGTGCCGAGCCTGTGGAGGGCCACGCCAAGAGTGCCCTCTTTGTGGGTGTCTCTGCACTCAGCCCCCAGGCACACAGTCCTCCCCGCTCCAGTGGAGTCGGTGCTCGGCCCTGGGCCGCTCTCCTTCCCTGGAGGACACTGCTGTATGTGTGCCTCCCACGTGAGCCCTGCGGCCAGCCATCGCCGAGCTAAACCGAACCAGGGCTGCCCGGGCAAGTGAACCCCAAATACTGTCCCTCTTTCTGACTTTCTCGTGTCTTGTGTGAGTCCCAGCACTGTTCCCTCATAGTTACAGAAGTGAGACACCCCCGAGGTGTTGTGTCTGCCACTTCCTGGTTCCCTGGGCCCTTAGGGAGCGCTGCACTCTGCTGCCCCAGGGTCAGAGGCCCTGTGTTCCCTGGCCTGGGGCAGGACCCTTTCTCCCAGTCTGCTTCTGACCCCCCTGCCTGCCTCTGAGGGCTCTGTGGTGACACTGGTGATCCAGGACAGTCCCCTGTGCATGGGGAGGTGATCTCCCACAGTCAGGGGGGCGTGGGCAGCACTCTGCCAGCCCTGGCTCTCAGCTGCTTTTCCTGTTGCAACAAAATCCTCTGACAAAGGCAACTAGCAAGAGGAAGGGTTTGCCTTGGCTCCACCGTCATGCCGGGAAGGTGCTGAGGCAGATGGTCACATGACAGGAAGGGGACCAGATGGGTGCTGGTGCAGCTCCTTCTTGTCTCTGGTCCAGGATCCCAGCCCAAGGGATGGCGCTGCTCACAGCAGGGCAAGTCTTCGCTCCTGGAGGCCTGTCTCTCAGGCTTCTGGATCCTGTCCACTAGACAGATAATGCCGCCCAGTGCACTGGTCACTGTGGGCTCCTGCTGGGCTGTCTAAGCTGTGCATACCACCGATTTCTGTAAGTTCAACTGACAAGATCCCTGTTTGTGGAAGCCTGGTGTTAACAGTGATAGGCTGGGTGGCATCTCATGAGCAGCCTAGACTGTGCCCTCAACCCCCAGGGTGGCCCCTGGCCTTTGATGGGACTGTCATCTATGTACACCTGTCCAGCCAGGTGATCCCCCCATGGTGCTCTGCTACTACCTGTGTGGAGGGCAGCTGTGGCAGCTGCTACCTGGGCTCCTGGGATCCCCTGAGAAGTGATGTGGCAGCAAGGACCAGTGGCCTGCTCCTTGTGGCTGCATTGTCCTGCAGGGCTAGGGACACCCTTGGACACAGACAGCTCACGGGTGCTCCTGCTGCAGATCCCCACATGTGCACAGCAGTGGCCTGCATGAACAGCTGTTTGTATGTGAGACTAGCATGTGCTGGGACCAAGTCCTGCTCCTGGTGGCCACTAGGTGGCACTCCCGCCCTTCCGACGGGCAGCCATTCCCTGGCTCCCAACCTAGCTACTCCTAGGTGCTGTACCCAGCTCCCTGGCTGCCTGTTGTGTTGGGGATGGGGAGACAGCCCCCTTTCTCCCTCAGAAAATAAGAGTGGAGAATGAGAGCTGCAGGCCGGCCGGCCAGGGCTACATGCTGTGGCTACAGCTCAACCAAGCAGAGACAGAGAAAAAGAAACCAGGCCAGCCCCTGGCGGGAGGCTGAGATGGGACCTGACTAGCACCCACTGCTTAGCTTCAGAGAGACCCCTGAGCTGCCAGGAGCCATCAGAGTGGCCAGTGAAGTGGGTGCCAGCCCCAGAGAGACAGGCTGGTGGACCTCTTTGGGACTAGAGCATCCCTAGTGTTAGGAAGCACCTTGGCAAAGACAGTGAGAGCCATGCTGCCTGAGGGTGGCGATGGGCCATGCCCGGCCACATGGCCCTGCAGCCTGTGAGGCCTGGAGCTTCCTGAAAAGTGATGGCCACACGTGGACAGCTGTCTGTGGCGGGAATCCACGCAGTGTGCCACAGGCTGGCCCTCTTTTACCACCAGTCACCCATTCCGCACACTGGGTGCAGGTCCCTGTATCCTGCTGTGACTGGGGGTGGCCATCAGGGCTAGTAGTGAACACATTGGCCACTTGTTTGGGGACAGAAAGCGCCGGCAGAGTTCAGCCTTGGTCTTGGTGAGAGAGGCCCTGTTGCCTATAAACAAGGGTCTCCTACTGTGAGCGTCCGCCCTGTCACCCCCCTCCCATGGCAGGGAAGGGTCTTAGTTAGCTCTCTGTTGCTGCAGTAGACACCATGACCCAAAGAAGCTTGGGAAGGAGGGCTGATTCTGCTTACCCATTCTAGCAGTACTCACTCCATCATGGCAGGAAGTCAGGGCAGGAGCTGATGCCGAGGCCGTGGAGGGTGCTGCTGACTGGCTTGCTCCCCATGGCTGGCTCAGCCTGCTTTCTTACAGATACCAATAGCACCAGGGATGGCACCTCCCACAGTGGGCTGGGCCTTCCCCCTCTGATCATAATCAGAACACCGTCCCACAGGCCAGTCTGATGAAAGCATTATCTCAGTGGGTTGGCTCTTCCAGGGCAATCTAGATCTGTCACATTGACAGCTGACCATTACAGGGTGAGACCGGACCCATGTATCCTTGGGGACACACAGACCAGGTGTGCATTTGACTTGGGTTCTCCCTACCAGGCTATGGGCCCCAGAAAGATAGAGCTATATCTGTGTCCCTAGCTCCAGCAGGGACCTCAAAGGGGTCAGCACTACTCGGGTCCTTGTTATACCATTGGAGTTAATACATTCTCCCTCTTGGACATGTGGATGCTGCTCCCTGGATACGGCTTAAAACTGGGGAGTCCCCACTGCTGAGCCCTCTGTCTCCCCCTGTTGTATGACAAGAAAGAATTTTCCCGAGGAGACCGGACACACACGACTACTCACCAGGTAGGGAGCCCACAGCAGACCGAAGTGCAGACACCACCAAGTCCTGCTAGTGAACGTGAGTTTTCCTGGGGTCACTGACAGGCATATGGGTGAGGGGAGACAGCTGTGTCACCAAGGCCCACCCCAGCATGGGTGACGGCTCACAGAGCTGGGAACCTGGAGTGTATTACACAGCCCGCAGGCCACAGGACAGGCTGGAGAACGTGGTGCCTCAGCTGGCCTCAGCCTCTTCCAGGCAGCTGGGCTTCCTGAGGGGACCCTCAGCTTTTATTGTTCATTCTGGTGGGGAGGGGCCTAGTGAAACTGGTCGGTTTCAGAGACTTCCTGGAGCTATTTTGAGTTGCTTACCTTCCTGTTTAAAGAGCCTTCCTGCAGCATGAAAAAGGCTTCAATCCCAGAGGAAATTATTATCCCACCCCCATCGGAACCTCTAGTGTGGGCTGTGTCTGCTTTGCATCAGCACCATGATGGGTTGTGGTGCATGAGGCTATCTGCAGGTCCCAGCATTTTCTGAAGCTTCTCTGGGTTTGTTGCTGCCTTGGCTGATGTGATCCGGGTCAAAGGACTTTGAAGGTGGTGGGGGATGCGCTGCCCTGGGCAGGCAGAGTAGAGAACCCCAGGCTCTGTGCAGTCCCCCAGAAACGGTTGCGGCAGGTGGAGGTGGCACTTGGAGGTGGGGTGGGTTCTCATGCCTTCCACAGAAAGCTGTTTCTGTACTGGGGTCTCTGGAGGGGTGGGCACACATGTGCGGCTGCAGTGTGGCCCCTGCGGACAGGGCCTTGCATGAGAAGTGAGGAGCTTGCACTTGCAGGGCTCCCGGTGGCGGCTGCTCCTCCTCCTCCTCCTCCTCCTCCTCCTCCTCCTCCTCCTCCTCCTCCCTGGGTAATCTGTGGCCACTGCTTAGTCAAACCCTGGGCTCTAGCCTAGGGAAGGTCACCTGCATCACCACCTAAGGCCCGAGGGGACAACTGGACCTGTTGGGGACCTACCCTGTGTCACCTGGGGTGGTACTGGCTTCTGAGTGCCTTGCAGTCCCCATCCTCAGGGACCAAAGATGGTCCCTGCACCTCACCGTAGGCATGACCCTCTGCAGTGGTCAGCTGCTACCAGGTTCTTCTGACCACCAAGCCAGTAGGAGGCAGCTTGGCTTGCAGTGGTTGGTTCTCATCTGGCTTACGTCAGGTGACCCTCCCCGTCCTGTTTCCACTGTGTGACGCCTGTGAGGTGTGGATGCTCTCCACTAGGGAAGTGTCAGGTTGCTGCTTCCACCTGAAGCCAGTGGCTGTGATGGTGGCCGCTGGGGGAGGCTCTTCCCTGGTCCCTGCTCTGCCACTCTGCCCTCTCCAGAACACCTGGCCATGGTGCCTGTCCTCAGCTGTCCTAGGAGTTCTGTGAGAGGCAGAGCGGTCTGCAGAAGGAGCCTCCCCTGAGGGTGACAGTTGTCCCATTGGCTACCCTGGGCTGGTAGAGCCTGGCAGCGGGCTCTGGCTGTGTTGCTGGTGCACCTAGTATGACTGTGGCAGGGAGGATCTTTCTCTACCCAGTCCACATCTCAGTGGTGGCCTTGGCCTCTCTGTCCCAAAGATGCAGCCAGCTCCATGTCCCCTGACCTGTCCTGTCTCAGACACTGCAGGTGTATGAGGCAAAAGGTCAGCCCACAGGTTGCTGTGTGCCCCCTCACACCCCGCTGGGGCTGCTAGAAGCCAGGAAACCCCAAATGGCAAGGTGACCAAGAGCCAGCCAGGGGTGCTCTCCAGCTGGCATTGAGGCTCTGCCCTGCAGGGGTTGGCATGCCAGTCAGCTCAACTGCTTGGTCCAGACATACAGAAGCTAGTGAGAGACAGCTGTATTATCCCTGGCCCGGTTCCCCTGCAGCCTCCTTATTGGGCCTCTGGCCTCACCCTGGCCCCAGTCACTCTGTCACCCCGATGCCACTGCTCTGGCCTTCTGCTTCTTGAGATTGTGCTGTATATCTCAGCTACCTTGGGAACCTGGTGACATGCCTGAGCTCAAACTGGGGCATTGGGGCCCTTGGTACAGCAAGATGAGCCCTGTGTCATTAGCCACTGGGGCGCTCTGATGATGGCAGGCAATTCAGAGAATCTGGTGCACACGGCAGGGTGCGGCTCTGAGTCACACCCTGTGCCCATTAGCTCGATGAGCCATCCCATTCCACATCCTTTCCACAGCCGGGCCTTGCCAGAGAGGTGGTTGTAGCAGGCCTGCCCCGCAGCTGTGTCCCTGGGATCATCGGAGAGTCAGAGCAGCGGGACATCACTGCATGTTGGGGCTCTCAGGGCCTCCACTGACTGTGTCCCCAGCCTTTCTGCCTCGGAAGCACTGAGCAGGAAGCTGTCTGAATTCTTTGCCCAAAGCAGGGCTGTTAACTTGCAGCAGGTAATGGAGCCTCCCCACAATAGATTTGAGGAGTTGGAGCTGAGCTGGGCTCTTGGGTCAACTGCTGAGCTGGGGGGATGGCCTGCGAGTTTATCTCTTTGATTGTGGCCTACTTTTTTGGTTGGGGATTCCTCTCCCTTGCTCCTCTTCCTCCCTCTCTCTGTCCCCTCCTCCCCCTCCTCCTGCCCCTGCTCCTCTTCCTCCCTCCCTCTGTCCCCTCCCCCTCCTCCTGCCCCTGCTCCTCTTCCTCCCTCTGTCCCCTCCTCCTGCCCCTGCTCCTCTTCCTCCCTCTCTCTGTCCCCTCCTCCTCCTCCTGCCCCTGCTCCTCTTCCTCCCTCCCTCTGTCCCCTCCTCCTCCTCCTGCCCCTGCTCCTCTTCCTCCCTCTGTCCCCTCCTCCTGCCCCTGCTCCTCTTCCTCCCTCTCTCTGTCCCCTCCTCCTCCTCCTCCTGCCCCTGCTCCTCTTCCTCCCTCTGTCCCCTCCTCCTGCCCCTGCTCCTCTTCCTCCCTCTCTCTGTCCCCTCCTCCTCCTCCTCCTGCCCCTGCTCCTCTTCCTCCCTCTCTCTGTCCCCTCCTCCTCCTCCTGCCCCTGCTCCTCTTCCTCCCTCTCTCTGTCCCCTCCTCCTCCTCCTGCCCCTGCTCCTCTTCCTCCCTCTCTCTGTCCCCTCCTCCTCCTCCTGCCCCTGCTCCTCTTCCTCCCTCTCTCTGTCCCCTCCTCCTCCTCCTGCCCCTGCTCCTCTTCCTCCCTCTCTCTGTCCCCTCCTCCTGCCCCTGCTCCTCTTCCTCCCTCTCTCTGTCCCCTCCTCCTCCTCCTGCCCCTGCTCCTCTTCTTCCCTCTGTCCCCTCCTCCTGCCCCTGCTCCTCTTCCTCCCTCCCTCTGTCCCCTCCTCCTCCTGCCCCTGCTCCTCTTCCTCCCTCCTTTGATGGTGCAGGTGGGTGGGTCTGTTGATGAGGAGCTGGTGGTTCAGCTTTCCCATGATTCACTCCTGCCGTCCATAGACCCTGCCTGCTGTGGCTCTTGGCTGGTGAACACCGTGCCCTGTGCAGATTCGTCAGTGTCCTGCACAGTCCCCTGGCTCCTGGATTCCATCTAGAGTTGTAAAGTGTCCTTGGCTACTGTGGGCCAGCCTGTTGTCTGACTTCCCTTGTGCTTGATGGCCTTGGTGATGTGGAGCATAGCATGCTCTGTGGTCACCTCCATCGCAGGCCAGCCCTGCTGATGTCCTTGACCGTGTGGCTGAGGTTGTCTGCTGGTGTCCTCTCCCCACGCTGCACTCTGAGGTGAAATGAACTCTGTAAAATGAAATGTTTTAATTATCAGAGAAGTCAAGAGAGGAAGGAGCAGAGCGGCTCTGTGCCAGGCTGGCAGCTGGGCCCAGCGCTGCGCCGACTTGAGTTCCTTTCCTTCTTCCTGGAGAGGAATCACAGATGGAACGCTCGCCTGGGGTTCCATGGCTCAGAAGCAGAGTGTATGGGCCCTTCAGGCTCTCAGGTGGCTTACAGCAGGCCCCTGCCTCCAGGCTGCATGGGAACACCCTTGCTCTAGCAGCCCTGACCTTGGAGGGACTGTCCCCTGATGAGGCCAGGCTCATCCCAGGAGTCGGTCAGTTTTGTTTTTTTTCACTGATGTATTTATTTTTATTTTTATTTTATGTGCATTGGTGTTTTGCCTCCATGTGTATCAATGTGAGGGCATCAGATTCCCTGGAACCGGAGTGAGCTGCCATGTGGGTGCTGGGAATTGAACCCGGTTCTTTAGAAGAAAAGCCAGTGCTTTTAACTGCTGGGCCATCTCTCCAGCTTTGAGTTGCTCAGTTTTTTTGTAAGCTCCAGGTGTGCCATGGAGCCCCCTCATCCCTTCCTGTGGGACAGAGGACAGGTTGTCCAGGGCCATGGTGTGTGTGCATGTGCCCTCTCGCGTGTGTGGGGGGACTAGAGCGCTCTGCAGCAGCCCCTGTCCTCCTCCGTACCCTCTGTACTTAGCACTGCCGTCCTGGCTTTGGGGAGGTGAGCTGCCCCCTTTATCCTTGTGGTCTGTGCATCTGTCCCTGGGCTGCATGGCCTGGCAAGGGCCACTTCCACACTTTGTACAAACAGGCCAATCTTGTCTCCACCTGCGCGTGAGAGTTGGCTCTGCCAGGGGGAGCGGTGCTTGGCACACCTTCCTGCTGGGAACTCCCCTTTTCAGGACTGTATCAGGGTTTGCTGGTGACTATTGAGCTGCCCCTGCAGAGGTTATGGCACAGGACCTGCCACCGTCATACCTGCTGTAGGTGGAGGGACATCACCTGGCTGTGAGCCTCACTCAGAAAACACTGGCCTTGCTTCTGAGAAAGCTCAGAAGGGCTTTTGTCCCTGCTGCTTTCCGTACTAGTGGGCCAACACCTGGTGGCCCAGCATTACCTCAGGACTGGTGGTAGGCAGGCAGCCAACACTGGTCACTGGGCAAGCCCACAGCCTTAACCCGCTCCAGCCTGCCCTCCACCGGGGCCCTGCAGAGTGGTCTAGCGTAAATGTAGCATACTCACTAGCACGAGGCAGTTGGGCCACTCTATGTCTGATGTTACCTACTCTGGGTCTGTTGCCCCCCCACCCCCACCCAGGGTACAGGTGGGAAACTGGGGCACTGCTGGAAGATGAGGTTGGGTCAGGAGTGAGGAGTCCCTACAGTGCAGAGTGCCTTTGAGGAAGGTTCCCTAGTATGTGGGAGGCTCTGGGACCCACAGATGTTCACAGTGTGGTCCTGTCCTGTTTGACACCAGTGGCATGTCCCCAGCGTCTCTGGTTGGGTCTGGTGGCAGCAGGTGACCCTGCATCGTTTCAGCATCTTTAGGGTTAGCGCCATGACATGACAACCTCGGGTGCAGGAGACCACAGGGTCTGTGTGCTAGGAATGCCCCTAGTCTATCTGGACCTGGCTAGGTGTGTCCCCAGCCATCTGGCCGCCACTCAGGAGGTCTGTCCTGTCACCTAGGGCGGCTCTGAAGTAGGAGCCTGCAGTGGAAAGAGCCCCCCCCCCCCCCCCGCAGCAGCTGGTTTCCACAGCAACCACTGCTTGAGTTAGAGTGCCTGCCTTGTCTCTGCTCAAAAGTCAGTCACTGGTACAGTGTGTGCCCTTCCACAGCCTTGGCTTCTGATGGGGTTAATGGCCCTGCTCAGTGGCTTCCTGCCCTGATTTTGAGAGTGGAGGACTGGGGGAGAGTTGACCCCTGTGTGTTCCAGCCACTTCTAGTGCAGGAACCTGGAGCCCCATGGAGCAAGTGGAGTGTTGCAAGGTTCCTCCAGCAGGCATTGCGTCTGGATGTGCAGTGGGAGCTGTGGGAGAGGGCCTTTTGATGGGCCACTAACAGTGTCCTCAGTTTGGGTCTGCACTGGGCTCACCCCGGAGAGGTCTGAGTGACCACGGGCCTGGTACCCATGCTGCCTACCATGCCAGCCACTGTGTCCCAGGAGTGTCCCCTGAATACAGCCTGTTGTCTCCACCCATGCCCTCTCCCTCCTGAGCAGCACCCCCCTCTGGTTCCCAGAGGACCTGTCCTTAATCCTCGGTTTTCAATGTTTGAGCAAGTGACTGGCTTGGGAGACCAGTGCTGCAGGTTCATGCGTGGACTGTGGAGTCCAGGCTCGTGTCTTTGTGTGAGCTCCTGGTTGTTTAAGCCATGGTTCGGGGCAGTGGAACACGGGAATTGGAAGCTTCTGCATGCCCACAGCCACAAGTCCAAATGCTGTGCCTGCAGCACCAGGCTCCTTGCCAGCTCTGCACCATCACCAGGACCTGCTTCTCCGACTGTCTCCTGTGAACAAGTCCCAGACTTTTGGCAGTGCAGGGTAGGTGCCATCCAACTCAGGGCCATGGGTGGCTGTGTAGGCGTTGATCTTGGTCATGTGCTAAAAATTGCCAGGCTGGGGTAGGGTCCCACATCTCTGCTGAGCATGCAGCATCTGCTAACTGAGATGGGTGGACATGAATGGGCCAGTGCCCACACCTCCTCCCCAGGCCCCCAGGGAGTTGTGACAGCCACAGATATCCACCTACCCCCACCCCGGCCACCAAGATGCTGTTCCCCCAACACCGCCAGCTTCCCTGTGGGGGGTTGGTTCCGTCTCCAGTTCTCTGTGTTCTCCAAGCCAGCTCTCTTGATCCCCTGTGTGTTTCAATAAAAATGTCATTACAAGAAGCCATTGACACTGCTGGTGTGTGACACCAAATTCTACTGCCTATTGTCCCAGAAAACGATCCATTAGAGATAAAGTCAGCAGCTCGATAGTCTCCGCCCTGGGAGCAGCCTTCCCGGTTCTGGCTGCTGCTGTCTTTACTGCAGTCTGTGTCTGTACCACCCACGCAGGCAGGCCATAAGAGATGGGATTCCCCGGTGCAAATAGGCAGGCCTCACTTGTGCCAGCTAGGCCAGGTGGTTCCTGGCTGGAAGCCCCTTTTAGCTCAGGTGAATTGAACCCCTTTTTGCAGCAATGGTCAAATTGGGGTACACAGAAGCCTGTTCCCTCATATGGAGCTGTTTGCAGCCCCCATGTGCCTTTCCCATGTGTGTCAGATCCTCCGTGGCCTCTGTAGGGTGGGCAGAGGGTGGATGACAGTGTCAGATCCTCCGTGGCTCCTCTGTAGGGTCAGATCCTCTGTAGGGTGGGCAGAGGGTGGATGACAGTGTCAGATCCTCCATGGCCTCTGTAGGGTCAGATCCTCTGTAGGGTGGGCAGAGGGTAGATGACAGTGTCAGATCCTCCGTGGACTCTCTGTAGGGTGGGCAGAGGGTAGATGACAGTGTCAGATCCTCCGTGGCTCCTCTGTAGGGTGGGCAGAGGGTGGATGACAGTGTCAGATCCTCCGTGGCCTCTGTAGGGTGGGCAGCAGGTGGATGACAGTGTCAGATCCTCCGTGGCCTCTCTGTAGGGTGGGCAGTGGGTGGATGACAGTGTCAGATCCTCTGTGGCCTCTCTGTAGGGTGGGCAGCAGATGGATGACAGTGTCAGATCCTCCGTGGCCTCTCTGTAGGGTGGGCAGCGGGTGGATATCAGTGTCAGATCCTCCATGGCCTCTCTGTAGGGTGGGCAGTGGGTGGATGACAGTGTCAGATCCTCTGTGGCCCCTCTGTAGGGTCAGATCCTCTGTAGGGTTGGCAGAGGGTGGATGACAGTGTCAGATCCTCCGTGGACTCTCTGTAGGGTGGGCAGCGGGTGGATAACAGTGTCAGATCCTCCGTGGCCTCTCTGTAGGGTGGGCAGTGGGTGGATGACAGTGTCAGATCCTCCGTGGCCTCTCTGTAGGGTGGGCAGCGGGTGGATGACAATGGGTTTGCCAGTGTGCCTTCGGTGCCCAGATGCCTGAGTTCAAGGGTACCTTGAATACCTGTCCAGGTTTTACTCTGACCTGTGGGGTCCCTCCTTTTGTGACTCAGCTGCAGTGACCTCTTTAGTCACACCAAGATGTCCCTGGCTGTGGCTAGGGTGAGGGTCACCCTTTCTAACTTTTGCCATTGGTGTGACCACAGGCCTCAAAGACCCTGGTGGGGGCCGGGCGGTGGTGGCGCACGCCTTTAATCCCAGCACTCGGGAGGCAGAGCCAGGCGGATCTCTGTGAGTTCGAGGCCAGCCTGGGCTACCAAGTGAGTTCCAGGAAAGGCGCAAAGCTACACAGAGAAACCCTGTCTCGAAAAACCAAAAAAAAAAAAAAAAAAAAAAAGACCCTGGTGGGGGCGGGGGGTTGTCTGCCACTCTTGTCTGCATTCCTGTTGCTAGGGACAGGTGACCTTGGACACCAGGCAGCCTTGGTTTACCCCTCTATCAGCCCGTGCTTTCCGAGTCCCTTCTGCTGTGGGCAGTGCACAGGTGCCGCCCGTGGCTTGGCTCAGCTCTGAGGGTGCGGCTAGCTCTGGGCCTCCGCTCTTGTCACTCCCTGAGCGCTGTCTCATTCCTGCTGGGTCCCTTTGCCTGGTGTTTCCAGGGTGGAGCTGCTGGGGTTGTCTGTGATGGGCCACTCACCTGGCTCCCACGGTTGCCTGATCACTTCTTCAGTGTTGCCCTTGACTACAGCAGGAACGCTTGCGAACACAGCCCTACCTGTCCTGGCTGTCCGAAGGCTTTTATGTGGAGTGGCTTGGTTTGTTTGTTCTCTCTGTCTCTTTCATTTTAAGATCTCACTATGTAGCTCAGGCTGGCCTTGATCTCATAGGGATCCACCTATCTCTGCTTCCTGGGTGCTGGGATTAAAAGAGTGCATCACCGCTCCCAGCTGGCCTGGCGTTTTGTACAGGTTTTTGTCTCCAGTAGTTTTCTAGCAGCCCAGGGGGTCGGTTCTCTGGCCGATTCCCTGCTGTGGGGCTGGCCTGTCACCTGACACATCCCTGTTGACAGCATTGTTTTTGTCTGTCCTTCCTTTCTCTTCCACTAAGAAATCTCTGCCAGGGCCCCTGACTCAGTTAATAACACCTGGCCTTCTCCTCAGCCACAGCCTGTGGGCAGGTGGCACTATGTCTTCAGTGGCCAGGGCCACAGCTTTTTCCAAAGGGAGGCCTATGACCTGGTGCTTGCTTCTCTGATGGGCCCAGGCCATTTGAGGTTCCGTTTGCAGTGGATGACACACTGACCTCATCCTCGGAGCCGAGATGTTCAAACAGCCCTCCTGAGGGGTGACACCACACCCATCCTAAGGTACTGTGTGCAGGGGCCACGGGAGGACTTGATGTGATCATCAGATCAGTGATCGTCAGATACGTCTCCACTGTCTTTGGCCTTTGATCTCATGGTGCACGCAGAGGGCCACCGTGGGGCTTGGGCAGCTTCAGGCTCACGGGGTGGAGGGCAAGCCATCCTGCTGGGCTGGCAAACCCCAGAACGGGAGCTGCCCTGTTGTTCTCAGCCCAGGGGGCTTTGTGTCTGAGGGTGGCCATGACAGGTCAGCTCCTGGGGCCCTGGAGAGCCACTGCCGTTGAATCTACAGTAGCATCCAGGGTTATAGTGAGAGCACACGCGTGTGCATGCGTGTGCCAGGGGCCTTCATGTGGCATGTGGCCTGGCCTCTGTGGCAGAATGAGAGTACCCTGTCCCTCTTCCTGGGTCTGTACAAGTTGCGGTTGTCCGGAGGTCTTGCCTGGTGCTGCACAGGCACTGTGGAGTCACCGCCCTCGTCCTCAGCGGCGGGCACTGAACAGGGCACCCTCACTGCCCGCCGCTTGGCACGCGGTCTCAGTGTTGTCACCATAGCCCTGAGCTCAGCTGGAGGATGGTCTCCTGTCCCCAGCTCAGAGCCATCAGTGGGGACTGAGCAGGATGGTCCCCAGCAGGGCCTGGGAGCTTGGGGCTCAGATGGGGCTAAAGGCTTGGTGAGGTACCTCACCTGTAGGAGCCAGACAGAGGCCACCAAGGCCAGAGGGCTTAGAGCACATTAGAGCAGCTGGGACGTATGGCCCATGGCTCACTGTCACCCTGCTGAGGGGCTCTGTGCGAGTCTGCTCCCCACCAGGCCTTTGTGCCCCTTTCTGACACAGTCATTTAGTTTTTAACTGGTGAGGCTTTTGCTTATTTATTTTCGTTGTTCTTGATAATAATTCTGAGCCATTAGAGGGGAAAATTATATTCAGAAACGCTGTTTCTTGCTTTATTTGTTTGATGATTTAGAGCGATAGAGAGCAGCACATACGCTGGCTTTTATAGTCTGGTAATTATTCACATCCATCAGCCCTTCCGGGGGATAAACAGAACACCGCGGAAATTGCACTATTAATAGTGGCCTCCTCCGTGGGCGGGAGGCAGGCAGTAGGGCAGGAAGGGAGACCAGTGTGTCCGCTGAGCCCTCTTTACCCTATTGCACCAGGGCTCAGCTGCTCAGTTCCACCCACAGGGCTGGAGACCCATGGCACCCTGGGGCCTCGAGCTGCCCCCACTTACTTGAAACCTGTACTGTACCCTCAGGGCCAGGTGCCGTGTGTCTCCCAGCTGGCCCTGGGCTACTCAGCACCACTTGACACCATAAGCCTGGCACAGAGTTCATAACTCCCCCTCCCCTGGCCTCATGTTGAGGCACCTGGGGCTTCTGTGTCTCCAGTTTGCCCCAGACCAACCTTCCCCACATGGCTCAGTCACTCCCAGAGTCAGCCATGGTGGGTGCAGACAGGGCTGAGTCACCGCTCATGCCCTGGCATGAGTTTGTGGGTTCAGCTTAGGGTTTAGGGGAGGCAGGACTTGCCTTAGAGGTAAGGAGCCAGGTCGACTATCCTGTCCTTCCTGGAGACCCAGCTCTTGCTTCCTTCTAGAACCTTCAATCCAAACTCACCCTTGCCCTTACTCAGGCTTGTCGCATAGTGTCATGAACCACTAATGGGGGAGAGTGGCCACAACCAGCACACCCGTCTCAGGGCTGCATCTGGAGCAGCTCACACTCCCCCAGAAGGCTCTGCTCCTCTGCTTCGTACCTGAGTCTCTTTCCCAGGGGTCCCTCAGCATAGCACCCCCCCCCCCCATATGCAGGCACAGAGCTGGTGTCTCCTGATGGCCAGTGCAGTCTCCCAGTACGGTTGCCAGGGAAACCAAGTCCGTAGCGCATGCTAGAGACACAGAACAGGGTTGTCTCTGCTGCAGGTCTCCTGGACATACTTTGTGCACAGCAAAGGCTTTAGTACGTGGAGACAGGTGCCAGGGGACTATGGGAACTCTTCAGAAGGATGCAGCCAGCCTGACATGAGGTCTCTGACCTATGCATCTCCTAGGAAGAGCCAGCTAAACCTCAGAATCTTAGGGCTTTGAATGGCCTGCTTAGTGTCCATCTCAAAGGCTCCCTATAGCCCCCGAAGCGTCCTCCTGGACCCAGTACACAGCCCAGGGCAGCCCACAGTGTCCACAGAGCCCAGCCTGCTGGAAGCTTCTCTGCCGTGCTGAAGCACCCCAGGGTGGCTTGGTCCAGGCAGGTATAGGTTTCTCAGCTGTTAGTGGAGACAAGGGCAGTCAGTCCGGACTGAGACACATGGGGCATGTGGATGTGTGTGCATGTTTGTGTACATCGATACAGGTGGGAGAGCGGAGGTGAGGTGGGAGTGCCAAGGTGGGCAATATGCAAGCAGTGACACACAAGAGAGCCTGGATCAGTCTGCGACGGTGGCTGCTGCCCAGGCCCAGTGTGGGTGCTGTCTGTGCAGATGTGCTGTCTGGTGCACAGCTGCTAGGGCACAGGGTATTGATGCTATGGGGAGTTGGACCTTGCAGTGGGGGCACTTGCCTGTGCTGCAGCTCCGAGATGGAGTCATGGTGCTGAGGTGGCTCCTGATCCTTGGCAGGGTGGTGCATGGTTCCCAGCCTAGACTGCCCTTTGCAAAGCCAAGCCTGAGTGTCAATGATGCCCCAGCAGAGAGCTGGCCCGAGCATAGTCGTGGTTCTTGTGGGTGTGGGTATGGAAGGATCCATGGGAAGGCTGACTCTGCACGTGACTGTGGCCACCCATAGCTGTCCTTCAAGATGGGCCTGGCTGCCCTGACTTGTGCAGCTTCTTCCGGGTTAGCATTGGACCCTCACCCTGGCCTCAGCTTGGGGGTCAAGGTGTTTGTTGGCTATGGCCTTCGGCTGGGCACAGTTTTTGTGGCCTCATCTGACTGTAGTGTAGCATAGAGGTTCCTAGTACTGCTGCGCCCTGTCACCGTCCACAAGCTTGTCTCCCCAGGGCCTCCCTTCTGCACCCCTGGCTAGCGGCCTGCAGGCTGCACTTTCCGATAACGCCAGGCGTGTTCCAATGTATTAAACTTCCAGCAGCCGCCAGATTCAATTAATCTTATCTTTACAACTCCTAATTACAGGCGCTAATTAAGTGGAAGGCACTGTGGACTGGGGATGCCGCATTCATCATTGTGGCCAGAGCTGGGAATTGGTTCCTTCCAGGCCTCGGGTGGCTTCCCAGAAGCCTGCCCCCACCCCTACGGCTCCCAGAATCACGGTGCTTTGAGCTGTGGAGAGATAAGAGACCTGGACAGAAGTGTGACCTCAGCTTGTCCAGACATGGAAATTCTGGAGTAACCCTGCAGCTGAGCGTGCTCAGGTTTCCTCAGACAGAGTCCTGGGGTACCTGAAAATTCTTTATTGTGTCCTCTGCAGATGCAGTGACAGGACAGTGGCTGAGTCTCCCACCATCTTTTTATTTCATTGGAAAACTCCTCAGTTCTGGGCTCTTTTGGGCTTCCTCTGCCTTGGCTCCTGTATCCTGTTGTGTCTGAGCCCTGAAGGGTGCCGAGCCACATCCCAGCCTTCCTGCTCCACTCCAGGAGCTCCCCCATTGGACCCCCTGCCTTATGGTTTGGTGGTGACAACCCTGTCTGCTGTCTGAGTGTGGACTGCGCTGGCCAGAGGTCCTCACTCTGATGTGCCCCCTTCTCTCACAGGTACGCCATCCCACCGGAACACGGCAAGCGCCTGGAGCGCCTGGCCATAGGTAGGTATCTGAGCCCCAACGGGACAGGGACAAAGATGAGACAGGCAGGTGGCCCATCCAGGTGAATCTCACTGTGCCTGTCTCCTGGTCACACGACCACCCTGCAGTCACCCCTCTGGGCCCTCTCCCTGGGGTGATGGCGAAGCTTTGGGTACTGGCTGTCAGAAAGGAACTAAGCAGCCAGGGCTCAGAGAGCAGAGAGGTTCCGACTAGAGGCCCTATATGTGTTTGAGGGGTGGGGGAGGGACTGTGACCCCGATCTCCTGACTCCAGGGCTCAGAGAGCAGAGAGGTTCCGACTAGAGGCCCTATATGTGTTTGAGGGGTGGGGGAGGGAGTGTGACCCCGATCTCCTGACTCCAGGGCTCAGAGAGCAGAGAGGTTCCGACTAGAGGCCCTATATGTGTTTGAGGGGTGAGGGAGGGAGTGTGACCCCGATCTCCTGACTCCAGGG
Source organism: Peromyscus eremicus (assembly GCF_949786415.1). Classification (NCBI taxonomy): domain Eukaryota; kingdom Metazoa; phylum Chordata; class Mammalia; order Rodentia; family Cricetidae; genus Peromyscus; species Peromyscus eremicus. The sequence goes on along the minus strand of NW_026734286.1, from coordinate 6,559,480 downwards.
CTCAGAGAGCAGAGAGGTTCCGACTAGAGACCCTATATGTGTTTGAGGGGTGAGGGAGGGAGTGTGACCCCGATCTCCTGACTCCAGGGCTCAGGCAGCAGAGAGGTTCCGACTAGAGGCCCTATATGTGTTTGGGGGAGTGGGGGAGGGAGTGTGACCCCGATCTCCTGACTCCAGGGCTCCTAAGTGCAGGGAAAGACATCACAGAGTCACCTTGTCAGTGGGGCTGGGTGGCAGCATGGCCTAGCCTGGCTCTCTGAGGTCCGTGGGAGTGCAGCGACATGTGCTCAGATGGGGTGCAGCAAGCCATGCCTGGTTTTCATACTGGGTTTAGATTTGTAGCCCAGACTGGTGGAGAACCCTCCATCCTCCGCCTGAATCTAGGACATGTGGGACAAGCGTGTGTGCCACCACACTGAGCTGTTCCTTTCTCCCACCATGCTCTGGTACGGGATGGGACCCAGGGCCTCGAGCTGCCGCTGAGTCACTTCAGCCACGTTGGTTTTTCTTTTCTTGGCTTTGTTTGTTTTTGATTTCTCCAGATGGTTTCACTGTGTAGCCTTGACTGCCCTGGAACTCACTCTATAGATCAGGCTGGCCTTGAACTCACAGAGATCCACCTGCCTTTGCCTCCTGAGTGCTGGAATTATAGGCATGCACCACTACTACCCAGCTTTTTGGTGGCTTTTTGAGTTTTGCTAAGTTGCCCAGGCTAGTCTTGAACTCACTTTGTAGCCTCAAAATCCTCCTGCCTCAGCCTCCCAAATGCTGGGGTGACAGGCCCGTGCCACCATGCCCAGCTCACCCATTCCCTTCATCCGGTGTAAATCTGTATATGGGAACCTCAGACACACACATTGAGAGGTGTGAGTCCTGACTACTTGAAAGGTCTGTCTGTCCTCTGTCATCCCCAGAGCAGCCCTGACACAGGCGTCATCTTCTGCTAGCCAGGGCTTCAGGACTGAGATGGACTAGCTAGCCACACAGCCCTTCTGATGGCCTTGGTGGGCAGTCAGGTCTATGGCAGCTCTGAGCTTCTGGAAATTCTCAGCTGTGCAGCCCCTCAGGAAGGCTAACCTGGGTCCTGTAGGACCCATCTGCTGGAAACCCACAGCTGCAGATGGAGCCCTAGACGTCTCCCACTGTGGTGTTCACAGTGTGGACTTGAGTGTGGCCCCTAAGGCAGCGCTGGCCACTGCTTCCCAGCCCCACTGTGCCCAAGCACCACAACCTTGGCCGCTGTAAACAGCCTAGAAGGCACCTCCACAGTTCAGAGTCCATAGGCCTGGCAGGGTGTCCTGGGCGTGCTGCAACCCACCATTCTAGAGGCCCCACGTCCCTCAGCTCTCCACCCCTTCTTCCTAGTTCAGTGCCAACAGTACAGCATCTCCCATGTTCTCTGTCTCTCCCCTCACCCCCGCCTTCCTCTGAGGGCCGTGAGGATACTGGGCCCAGGATGCTCCCGGCTCAGGGTCTTTCACTTGGGCCAGATGCAGAGTCTCTTCTGGCCCTGGAAGTGATGCCACAGGTCCTGGGGAGTGTCCTGAGCGAGCTGATGCTATATATGTTCCTCTGCTCACAGTGTCTGCCTGGCCCCTGCTGACATGACAGTGTCCCCCCCGCATGGGATGTGGTTCAGTGAGCCAGGCTCAGGTGCTTCTTGCTCTGTGGCCTCCTCTGGAGACAGTGAGGCCGACCTCAGAACGATAAATGGTCAGGATCTCAGTGCCCTCTGTCCACCCCAGTAGCCACATCCCCATTTCCAGTGCCTGCAGGGGATGTAGGTAGCAGCTTGCCTTCCCAGAAGGTGTGTGCAGAAGCTGAGGGAAGGGAGAGCTAGCTGCAGAATTTCAGTTCTGAGGCTCCAGAGCGGCTGCTTCAAACACCTGTAGGGCATGGTGGCACACTCCTTTAATCCCAGCACTCAGGAGGCAGAGGCAGGTGGATCTCTGTGAGTTCCAGACCAGCCTGGGCCACTTAGTGAGACCCTGCCTCCTAAAGAAAAGAGCCAGCAGGGTGGGGCAGCTGCCTGGAACCCGAGAAAGGACTGAGAAGTCTGCTCAGGGGAGGGGTAGGGTGGGGACAGGACAGGGAGGCAGGATGCATGACCCAGCAGTGTCTGCAAGAGGCACATGCAGCTAGCTCCCCCACAGCTCTGGCCTTGGCAGCCCTGAGACCTTCTTTGGGCATGCGCCACTGATGCCACCCACGGCAGAGCCGGGTGGAGTGGGCTCACAGTTAGCACAGAAAATGAATAGCTGAGCCGTAAATGGGCTTACGGGGAGAAGCGCCCGCGGGAGAGCACTAATGTGGGGGCGCTAATCACTTCAGATGCGAGCCTTTATTAGGGCCCTAATGAGAGTCACTTAAGCCGTGCATTAAAAGGGGGACGTGTGGCTGGCAGCGGCAGTCATAATTTTAACCAAGGCGCTTTTAGCATCAAGGAAGGAAAGATGGGGATGCGGTCCTCATCCCCTCTGGAGCCTGCTCTTCCAGCTCAGCCTCCTGCCAGCAGCCAGGGCCTCCAAGCCCTGCTCCCTATGCGTCTGTGCACGTGTCTGTGAGCATGCACGCTCGCACCCATCAACATGTGCTCTTGAAGCAGAGACCGACCAGGGGCATGCTAGCCTGGAGGCTAGGGTGCGTGTTTGTGTGGGATTCTGGAAAGTTCCCCAGACTGAGGCTGTGGATCAGTTCTATCATCACCCTCTGCTTTGCCCACAGCAGACTTCTGTGACCCTTGCTGTGGTAGGGTGATGGTGTGCAGGCATGCTCTGAGGATGCACAGGCTAGTGTGGTGAGCAGCTCTCTAGGGGCTGGGTATGCCCTGCCTTGGTTGCTCCCTATACTGCCCATCTTGGTTCTGACAGGGTGTGGCTGAGCCCCAGCCTACCCTTGGCTTCTGAAGGGACATTCCCTCCACACTGGGAACTGTGCATTTCACCCCAAGGAGCCCAAGGCCAGGATCCATGTTGGGATCCTAGGATGTGGTTGAGCCTTGAGATGGCCGTCCCTGCTCTGAGGCAAATGGAACATCTGCCTAGGGAAGCGAGGGGACCCCAATGGGAACATAGGCTGCTCCCTGTCCTGAGATCAGTTGTGTCCTGGGACCTCAACTTTCTCCCCTGGGCTACTGAGGTGCGGGGACCTGGAGGCTGCTCACAACTGTTATACCTGTGTTGTCTCTTGGTGGTGACCTTGAGTCTTAGCCTTGTTCCTCTGAGCTTCCAGTACCCTCCAGGGAGGAGCTAAATCCTGCGAGCTTGCCATGGCCCACCCATATGGTCCTGGAATGCTGTGTCCTGGTGAACAGGGCAGACGCTCTGAGTTTGCTGGAAGGTGTCTGCTGGGCAGTCACGTAAGTGGCAGCTCCTTCTGTCTTGCACAGTGCTGGGAAGTGACATGCTGTGATCCACTCCACTGAGCCCGGGGCTGAGACACTGGTCTGAGACCTGTCTGAGGTCCCAGCTTAGTGCCCACTCCCTAGGATGAGGCCAACAACCTCTGTCCCCACACTGATACCCATTCTGACACTGCTCTCCTCTACCCAGGCTTCTTCCCTGGGAGCTCACAGGGATGTGATGCTTTCTTGAGGCACAAGATGACACTCATCTCGCCCATCATCCTGAAGAAGTATGGCATCCCCTTCAGCCGGGTATGTACAGGCCCCAGAGAAGGTTCTAGAATGGTGACCAACTGGTCTTGGCAGGTGACCTCTTGTTCTTCTGCAGGGGAAGTGGGGGAGGGCATGGGACAAGTGTGGGTTTGGCAGGGTCTTCGTTGTCTCCAAACCACACAGAGCCCTGTGCCCAAGTGCAGGTCCCTCACTGCCCAGGCCACATCTAGTGTTAGCTGCTTACAGCCAGCAGGGTGGCTGGCCACAGAGTGCAGGTGTCCTGCTTAGCAATGAGTGGTTCAGCATTCATTCCTGAGCGTGGAGACTGAGTCCATTCAGTGTGCCGCTGTAGAGGCTATAACAGAGGATGTCTGAGGTTGGTGAGGCAGCCCTGTGGCAGCTGTTGGGGGGACAGTTGACAATGGGCTTCCTATTCCTGGATTGACAAGTTTACAAACCTAGGACCTCAGGTTTCTTTGGGCAACATGGTGTGCATCCCAGCAGGGAAGGCTAGCCCAACTGGGCATGCGTCAGCAGAGGAGTATAAGCCTGTGTGCTCTGGGGACCAGGGAGTTGAGAGGGCCCTCAGGACAGCTGTTTCTGAAGGTCTCTTTGAAGAGCAATTTGTCAGCCTAAGAGCGAGTTCTGTGATGAGACCCCCTCGCTCCGTGCTCACACAGGGCGTCAGCATGTTGGAAATTGCTCCTGACATTTCAATCAAGGCACCCGCAACATCCGCTGTGTTCTTCCTGCTGGTGCAGCCCGGAGGCTGCTCCCGGCTCTGTCTCTGAGAAGCACAGATCCCATTGTCAGGTGGCAGCGTTGTTGCTTGTGGAAGTGAGAAGTATCTGCAACCAGCTTGGGAATGTTCTGCAGGCTGGTGCTTCATGCACAGAGACCCCTGTGGACAGAGTGACTGCCTGGTCCCTTCCCGCGGGGCAGTGCTCGGCAGTACCATGGATTGCACATGGTGCCCAGCCCAGGGCAGCTGCCTGACCTCCAGACTACAGAGGCTGCAACACTGGAGCCATGCTCCTCACACTGCTGGTTTGGGTGTCTGGGGCCTGACCTGCCCCAAAGGCTTGTGGGTGAAGGCCCTTGTCTGACCTCAGAAGGTAGCTGCCCCATCTTGGGATGGGACCTGAGGACAGAGCAAAGGTGAGAGATGAGCGTCCTCTTGCACATGAGTTGTGGGTGCCCTCATCAGAATTCCTGTCACCCTTCAGACGAGCAGCTGCACACTGCACTTGTGAGTCTGTAATGGTATTTACTTTTAGAAGGGAAAACTGATCAATAGCCAGCTCGTTAATAATTAAGAGTGTGTATTTCTGTAATCTGTCCTGCTGAAGCGTCTCCAGCTTTCTCCCTGACTGGCGCCGGCCCTGGCTCCTGTGACTCTGCCGCACAATCATCCATCATCTAAGGCCTGCTAATTTATCCCTGGGCTCTGTTGACAGCAGAGAAGGGGAGGGCAGCTACAGGGGATCAGGGCATCGGGACACAGCGGCTGTGACAGGAGCCCAGTTCTGTCGCCTGCCTGAGCAGGACTTTCTCATGGCTGTGGTGTCTGCCCATACCTGCATCCTTGCTGTTGGCCTCAGCATGTGTGGTACGCTGCGCCCCAGAATGTTACAGCTCCCCACATGTGCGCACCGTGGATGCTGGACAGCTGGAGAGGGCCAGCTGTGAGCGGTGTCTCCACTGCTGCCTCCAGACCTCCCTTCCCCTCGCCCACTTAGAGCTCACGGTGAAGCGGCTAAGATTCCCCGAGGGACACTCGTGTGTCACAGTCGGCTATCCTTCATTCTGCCGTGAGGGGCTGTCACTTGGGCAGGAATTTTAAAACATAACTTAATGTAGCTGACTTCCCTTGATTGGCGCAGTTAATTATTTGAAAAGAAAAATATTGGTGCATTCTCCAGGGCAGGCTGTGCTCTGGGCCGTGTTGGTTTTGATGGATTTTTTGAGGGGTGGCTGGGGATCTAAGTGCCCCACTGTAGTGTCCACTCTGTCCCCAGAGTTGCCAAGAGGAATCCAATGACGTGACTCGGTGGCCTCTGGGGGACACAGCTCAGCCGCCCGGGTTGAGGGGTTGGGGGCAGGGAGTTAGAGTAGTATCATTGTGACTTGGAGCGCTCAGAGAGAAGTCACCCAACACCATCTCAGTGCGGTCCGTGTCACAGTGAGCCACTGTGGCAGACAAACCTGGTGGTGCCATTCACCCGGGCCATCTGTGGAGGCTCAGAAACCAGTGAAACACTCTCCTGTGTGCTTGAGACGAGAAGCCAGGGTGACCAGGGTCGCAGAGTGAGCCAGGCCGAGTAGCAGGGCCTCCCCAGGGCTCTGGAATCTTCCTCCTTTGTTGACACATGTCAAGCTCGGAATCCTAGACATCTGTGCTCTTCACGCCTTTCTGCCTGCACAGTGGACAGTGAGGAGCCAGCAACCTCCAAGAGACACCCTCTTCTTCCTGGAACCTCAGTTTCCCCATCACAGATGAGGCTCTGTCCCTCCTCTGAGGAGTGTGTGTCCTCCGTCTCTCCTGCGCTGTGATGCAGCCTCGTCTCAGGGACGGAGGTCTGCAGGTTGGCAGGTGTTCCAGAGTGCTGTCCCTGGAACAAAGGGTTGTGTCCACACCTGCCTCATGGAGAGCCATATGCATCAGTGATGTCCTCTAGGGCACCTCCTGTGCACGCGTGTGCTGTGGCCTGGCCTCAGAGAGGGTGGGTGAGGCTATAGCAGTCAATGGCCCAGTGCCACACTCTGGTGAATGACGTCTCTTGGGCTGGGTGGGATGGCCAGGCCATGGTGGCCACAGTGCAGAGTGGGGAGCATGGTGCTTGCCCTGTGTCCTTTGGTGGCCAGGACTGGAACCAGGTCTTTTCATGTAGACCAGCCTAGTCTCAAACTAGGTGACTCTCCTGTCTCAGCTACCAAGGGCTGGAATGATTGACATGTTCCACCATAACAGCTTTGCTCTGTGGTTGCTTGTCTGAGACAGTGCCTCTCTGTGTAGACCAGACTAGCCTGGAACTCGCAGAGATCTACCTGCCCCTGAGTGCTGGGTTTAAAGGTGTGCACCACATGCCTAGCTCTCTCTTCTTAAAAAACTTTATGTATTTTGTGGGTGTGAGTGCTGTAGCATGCATGCTGAGGTCTGAGGATAGCCCATAGAAGTCAGGTATGAGTGTGAGACCTGGGGACTGAACCCAGGTTGTCAGGCCTGGCAGGCAGCAAACGCTTTTAGCACTGAGCATTTCGCCAGCCCTAAACCCACAGTCTCTAAGCCTGGCAGGGTCCCACAGGTTCCTGAGCTCTGTGCCATTGCTGATCCACAAGTTGATCCCAGGGCTCCAGCGGCTGGGAGCCACCCTGGAGCCGGCCTCGCCCACTGAGTCCATCACTCTTCTCTGTAGATCACCCAGGAGGCTGGGGAGTTCATGATCACTTTCCCCTATGGTTACCACGCGGGCTTCAACCACGGCTTCAACTGTGCCGAGTCCACCAACTTTGCCACGCTACGCTGGATTGACTATGGCAAAGTGGCCACACAGGTAGGTGCAGCGCGTTTGGTGGGTGAGTGGGAACAGCCCTGTACTCACGTGGGTGCAGCCCAGCTGCTGGCAGTGTTCAAGGGGTGGTGTTGGTGGGTTGTCTTTTTCAAGGAACCCGGTCTTTGGCTTTTTCATTTCTTCTTTCTCTTTCTTTCTTTCTTTCTTCCTTTCTTTCTTTCTTTCTTTCTTTCTTTCTTTCTTTCTTTCTTTCTTTCTTTCTTTCTTTCTTTCTTCCTTCCTTCCTTCCTTCCTTCCTTCCTTCCTTCTTTCCTTCCTCTCTCTCTCTCTCTCTCTCTCCTTCCTACCTTCCTTTTTCCTCCTCCTCCTCCTCCTCCTCCTCCTCCTCCTCCTCTTCCTCCCCCTCCTTCTTTTTGTTTTGTTTTGTTTTGTTTTGTTTTTTTGAGACAGGGTTTCTCTGTGTAGACCATACAGTGATGCTCTGGCAAGCTGGCCTTTGTTGTTGAGCAAAGTTATTTATTAGTTAGTTTTGGATTTTGAGACATCAAACATGGTCTGGCTTGGTACGGCCTCATCCTCCCTGGTGGTAGGATCACAGGATGCCCCCATGCCCAGGACTGAGCCGTCATTTAGCTTTTCTCTGTGTTGCTGCTTTCCTTGTACACGTGTGTGCACATGTATTCCACATCATCTTCCTATGTGAGGCAGGGTCTCCTGGCCGTGGCTTCTTGGATGCCCTGTCGGTTTCTCATCTCACTGGCATGCACTAGTACATCCAACTTTATGTGGGTTCGGAGGATGAGAAGTCAGGCCAACAGCTGCTTCACCCACGGGGCCATTTCCCCATCTTCCCCTGCTTGCTGCCCTCACTCGGCCTTGTGGGGCAGTTGTCTCCTTTTGTGACTGGTCATGAAGCCAGGATCTGAGCTCTGGGCAGGTGCTCGCTAAGAACGTGGCATGGACCTGGTGGTATGCTCCAGCGGGTCGCTGGAGCATATCTTCAGTCTTCATGAAACACTAAGTCTGGGGGGAGGTGGCATGACCCAGGATTGGGACCTGCGTCCTGTTTTGATTGGTTAGACACCTTAAATGGTCAGGGCTGGTGGGATGGCAGCTGAGATCACCTGCACCTGTGGCAAATTGAGCTGTGATGGCGGGGTCTGTGCTTGTGGGACTGTCTCAGCCGCAGTCACAACAGGAACTGCCCAGATAGTAAAAGCAATTCCAGGCTCAGCCATGTGTTCACAAACAAGCAACATTTGGAGAGTGCTGTCCGCAATGGCGCCATGCTCACATTGTCAGGCAGCGTAGCGTGAAATTAGGGAACAAGTGGCCTGCGGCACCATAGACCAGCCAGGGACAGGGCAGGGTGGCAAGCACAACACCCTCCCGGGTACACCCAGCTGCCAAGGTGCGCTCGTGTGTCGGTGCCCACCAGTAAGGAGGACTCTTGAGTCTCATGGCGGGGACTGGGAACCAGGACTACTGCTCCTCAGCCAGTGTGGACAGAGGCTGTGAGGGGTGCCAAGCCATGCAAGGCAAGATGGGCTCTGAGTCCCAAGGCACCTGGGCAGGCAAGTGCCTGTCTCTCCTGTCTCCCTCCACCGCCACCTCCAGCCTAGCTGTTCTCACATGGTGGTCATCACCCCCTCCCTACCCCCACCTCCAGCCTAGCTGTTCCCACATGGTGGTCATCGCCCCCTCCCTACCCCCCCTCCAGCCCAGCTGTTCTCACATGGTGGTTATCACCCCCTCCCTACCCCCACCTCCAGCCTAGCTGTTCCCACATGGTGGTCATCGCCCCCTCCCTACCCCCCCTCCAGCCCAGCTGTTCCCACATGGTGGTCATCGCCCGCTCCCCACCCACCAGCCTGCATGCACTTTGTGGTTTGTCCCCGCTCTCCGGGACCTCACCTGCTCTCCCACATGCGCAGTGGCAGTGGGGAGCGGCAGGCAAGCTGCCTTGCTCCCTCTCCTGCCCAGTGGCAGGGCAGGTACCACTTTGCGTTTTTAATGGCTGGAGGGTGTAGAGGCGAGTGCATAGTCCATGGTAGGCACTGGAGCTCCACTTGTGGGTCCCAAAGGCACAGGAGCCACCAGCATGGGAGTCATTGACCCCTCCCTGTAGTGCCAAGCCAGGTCCTCTCCGCAGGCTGGCAGCCCCTCTGAGTCTCCCAGGAAGGCGCTTGCTGGCTGTGTTCCTGAGACTTCAACCCTGCCCCGCACTGTGCGCATCCCCATGCCTCTCCCTTCATAAGAGGGGCACTGAGGGCCCTAGCCCGGAGACTGGGCAGTGAGCTGTGCCAGCAGCCCTTGGACTCCGCAGTGGGAGACAGTGCTCACACTTACTGGAGCTGTAGGCTAGCCTCTGGGAGGAACCAGTCAGTACCGAGGCCACCAAGGTCCCCAGGGGGCCAGTGTAGGGCTCCTCAGGAAGGGGCTAGGCACAGGGGAAGGACCACTGGCATCAAGAAGCTGGGGTGGGGACACCTCTGTCTGCTCCCCTCCAGCCAGCTGAGGCACACCAGAAAGTGTGGCTGTCAAAAAGGTGCCAAGGCAGATAGTGGGGGAGGGGAGGGCAGAGCATGCACACCCCTGCGAGCCGTGTGTAGGAGGGGGAGCAGCCCTCTGACCCACTGCCCTGTGGGGTTCTCAGCATGTCATGCTCAGTCACACAGAAGCCTCGTGGTGTGGACTCCGTGATGGAGACCACCCACACTGGGGAATTCAAAGGTGGGAAGGCGGAAGTGGGCGTGCCAGGGCTGAGGAGGGGGCAGGGCTTCCTGATGGGGTGATGGGGTGTTCTGAGGCATGACTGAGGGTCCTGTAGGTCTGTGAATGTTTTAGAGTTGTTCACTGAATACAGTCTGCGTCCATGGCTGGAAGCAACACTCTGGTGGCCCTAGGAGATCTTCCAGTCACAGCCCCAGGTAGCCCCAGATCCCTGAGCTCCACGACTCCTGTGTGGACTGGGTGGAGGCCGACCACCACTCCTGTGTGGACTGGGTGGAGGCCGACCACCACTCCTGTGTGGACTGGGTGGAGGCCGACCACCACTCCTGTGTGGACTGGGTGGAGGCCGACCACCACTCCTGTGTGGACTGGGTGGAGGCGTGTACAGGCTGTTCGTGGGCTAAGCACAGCTATGTTCCCCAAGTGAACAATTTTCTAGATTGTGCACATGGGATCTGAGACTTTGTAGAAAGCTCAAGCTTATCCTGAGGACAGGGGAGAAGCCTGGTATTGGGCGATCTGGGGCACAGACCCCAGAGGCCTTGGGTCAGCTGCAGCAACCCATGATCCCTTTTCAGAAGGCCATCCCACAAGTCATGCTTCCTCTCACTTTTGGCCTTGGCCACTTCTGTCTAGGGACAGGTGCAGTATGGTGTCACAAACAGGGACGGCCAGGGCCTCCCCAGAAAAGGTAACACATGCTCGAGGACTACTACACAGCCATCAATGAGTCCTCTCATGGGGCGTGTCCCAGCGTTAGTGGTGTGGAGAGGTGAGCCAGTGATCTGACTTAAAGAGCAGGTCATCGGCCATGAGGCTCAGCTCCCGCTTCTGTGTGGGACAGGGCAGGGCTCCTTATCTAAGTTTGGTAGGAACTGGTTCTGTGCAGAGATGGGGTCAGCTGAAAAGCTCGTGCCAGCTTCTCTCTGCCTTAGTCTTCTTGTGGCTTTCCTTCGTGGTCACAGCGGGACGGTTGGGCATGGCCTTGGTTTTGGTGGGCACCTCTGCAGAGCCTTTCTGCACTGTGTGTGGCACCAGCTGTTGGCAGCGGGTTTGTTGGTTTGGTTTTGAGGTGAGGTTTAAAAGTCAACCAGATGCTCCATGTGTCATGGGGCAGAAACTCACCTGGCACACACAAGGCCCTGGCTCTGTCCCAGCACCAGAGAGTAGGTGTGGGGCACACCTGCACCCAGCACTCAGGGGGTAGCTGCAGGAGGATCAGGAGTCTTCAGGATTCAAGGCTGTCTTCGGTTACATAGTGAGTTTGAGGCCAGCCTGGGCTACATGAGAGGCTTATATGAAACCTCACAGGCCTGTGTCAGGTGTAGACCCCTCAAGGTCTCTTCTGCCTTGGTAGCATCGTCCTTACAGGGAAGTTTCTGAGCTTTGCCTGGTACATACATGGAGTCCCAGCACCCAGGAAGCTAAGGCAGGAGGATTGCCCTGAGCTTGGTCACAGCCTGAGCTACAGAGCATGACCCTGTCTCAGAAGCAAAAATGAAACAAAGCTGAGAATCCAGAAGTTCAGTAACCCAGCTGGATCACGTTGCCTTCCATGTGTACAGCAAGGGCCTTGAATGAGCTTGGGGCAGGCTGCCAGTACCTGGTGGGGCTGGGGTGAGTGTCCACGAAGTCTCAGGCATTTCCATGTGCTCCCCGTAGAAATGGCCTATTCTTGGCTCCATGAAGCCAGCACCCTCTATGGGATGTTCACACTGGGCTGACAGACAAGAACAGAGAGGCCAAGCAACTTTGCCAGTGCTGCACAGTAGGCACCATGTCCAGCATGCCCTCCAGGTTCCCAGCCTGTTCAACAGACGTGCATATGTGTGTGCCTGTGCATGCACGTGCGTGTGCGTGTGCGTGTGCGTGTGCGTGTGTGTGTGTGTGTGTGTGTGTCGGAGGGTGAGCCTCGGGGGGTGCTCCAGGTCAGCGCTCCTCCTCAGAGTTCTCCAGTCCTGGTGACCTGTGCTGGCCTGTGGCACAGTCTGCCTGCCCACATTGCCAGCCCTGGCAGGCTGGAGCAGGAGACCAAAGGAGTTCTCCAGGGAGGGGACACCACCTGCACAGCCTTGCTTCTCCTTGCTCCTCTCTGGCCGTTGCATCAGCCCTGGCCTGCATACTTCAGGGGAGGGGCTCTTCTCATCAGGGACTTGCTGTGACTCTAGCAGGCTTAGCTGGGATGAATGAGACAAGGGATGTGGTCAAGAGCCTGGCCCTGGCTGCCCGCTCAGCGCCTTTGTCCGCTCCACAGTCCCTGTGGCCGATGCCAGTCCTCCCAGGAATGCTTGGCATGCCTGAGGGGGTAGACATGGAGTTGAGAGGTCTTCTACAGAGTTGGGGTCACAGTCTGGAGGCCTTTTGGTGCCATGTCACCATGCCCTTATGGTGGGCTGGTAGCCGCAGTCACTGGGTAGGAGCACTGAGCTTAATGACCACATGAGAGCAGACGGCCATGCTCCCCTGCTGTCAGTGATGGCGTCTTCCATGCTGATGCACGGTGAGCTGCGGCCACCCTGCCTCACTGACCCCTGATTTGTGCCATGGAAGAGTTGTGTGCACAGGGCTGGCTATAAATTGCTTTGTGAAATATGTTTCCCCCTCACTACCTGTCACAGTCTTCTATACCATGCATCCCTGGCCATGTCTCTAAGCATGTACATGCCCAGAAGGCCTCCGGGAGCACCAAGGGTCCTGTGCAGGGCACAGCTGGCCCATGATTGGGAGAGGAAGGATTTGAAAAGATGGCTTAGCATGGGCTCCCCAGCACTGTACATGGTCTTGGCATCCTCTGTGGGGTATCTTAGCCTTGCACCCCATGCCAGAAGCTCCCACAGCCCTCATGGCCACAGTGATCCCAAGTGTCACTGGGGCCCCTGGTTGGGAAAGGACCTGCTGATAGACCCCTGACCTCTAGCTGCACAGGGGCCTGCGATGGACCCCTGACCCCTGTCTGCACAGGGACCTGCTGATGCACAGGGGCCTGCCGATGGACCCCTGACCTCTAGCTGCACAGGGGCCTGCCGATGGACCCCTGACCTCTAGCTGCACAGGGGCCTGCTGATGGACCCCTGACCCCTGGTAGTGACTCAGTAGGTTGAGTGCATAGTAGATGGAGGATGCAGACTCTGGATGCTCACACATTGTGTGTGCTGGGCACTGCCACCTTGTGCCTCAATTTCCCCATGAACAAAATGGGGCTCCAAGAGTGTCCATGTCAAGGGATGTTGGGTGTTCTAGGCTGCCCTAGAGGTTTTTGGCTTATTGTGGTCACACTGAGGTCTGCAGAAGGCAAGAGCTGGAAGGACCCAGTCAAAGAGCAGTGCAGGAAGAGTAGACGGCCAGCACCACCACTCCCTGCTCACTCCCCAGGGGGTGCCCCATGCCACCCAGGACAAGTGGCCCCTATGCCAAGAGGGGGGTGAGGTGGATGTTGTCACGGGCACAGTGCCACGGGAGGGGCATGGTGACTCTAGCGTCTGCTCAGGGGCACAGGCCCCACCAGGCAGCACTGAGCTGGCGCCTAATGGTCCTGTGCACAGGTCCCTGTGGCTGCCTAATGAACTGGATGTTGTCACAGTGCTGGTAATCACAGCAGAAATGGGCCAAGCCACAGCCAGAGCTCTGTGCTTAACCCTTAGTGGGCTGGAGCACCTGCAGAAGTGTCTCCTCACACTCACTGAGTCAGCCTTCCTCTGCTAGGGTACCAGTGCGCTCCTGTCCTCCCAACACTCAGGAGGCCGAGGCAGCAAGATCGCCCCAAGTTCAAGGCCAGCCTGGGCTATGTTATTTTTTAAAAGGTGTTTCTGACCTGGGAAACCATGGTGGCATTGAGAAAGGGTGCATGTAGCCACAGCTAGCTGACGTGGTGCCATGGTTCGGCAAAGTCCGCCTTTAGGGACTGACAAACCAGGCCTGAGCCAAACATCCAGAGGCTCAGTCTCCATCAGATCAGCAGGGTGGGCAGTGTGCCTTTGCTGTGCTACTATCCTTTGCTGCTGGACCCCAGGCCAAGAGTTCACATGTTCACACTGTGGGACCCCCATCTCCAGACAAGTCTGGAGACCCAGGGAAAGTGGGGGTGGTGGGCCACTGGGCATGATTGCTTGCCAGAGGAGTCTGGGTTTGTTCTGAGTTTGGAAGCCATGTTGGACATCTCAGCAGGGACAGGATGCCTGTGGGCAGGGATCCTGTAAGGTTGTGTCGTCTGCGCAGAGAGGATGTAGTACACACCTGGGTGAGGGTAGGGACAGTCACACCAGAACATGTCCAGCTACAAGTGACCATGGTGATCAGCTGGGGACAGTTTTGCTGTCCCCCTCAGGACTGGTGCTTTTTAGGGATGCCACCCCTCACCCCCAGCAGGAACCAGCCACCCGCAGCAGGCTCAGTGTTCTGCCCTGGTTCCTCTACCGTGTCTGAGAGTTGGTCACTGCCACGCTGGCGAGCAGGAGGGTCCCTGCAGTAACATGCTATTCGGGTGGGTGGTTTTATTGAGCCGCATTTTAATCACCTCTCCAGCCACCGCCATCCCTGGCTCACTGTTGTCCATGAGTGAGCGCTGGTGTATGTAACCCAGCCTCTCAGAACAAAACAGCCTCCGACCAGAGTCCAGAGCCAACAGAGGATCCTGGGAGCCCAGGTGGCCTCGCTGCTATACACCCAGCCCAGCTTTGGCAATAGGAATAGAGTGAGGATGTGGGAACCCTGAGGGCACAGCGGAACCTCCATGCCTGACACAGCCCAGAAGGAGCTGGGAGCCACGGGCTTAGAAGCCCTCAGTGGGGCAGGAGTAAGCGTGTGTGCACCCCACTACAGACGAGACACCTTCACACTCCTCAGGTGCTGGAGATGCCTGGCAGGCAGATACAGTCCCTTCACAGGGCTGATCCTAGGGAGCAAGACTCAACCTAAGTGCAGAGCCCTGGTCCAGCCACGAGGGAGGGAAGTGTGGGGCCTCAAGCCGCTGATTGTGCCCTGTGCTCGCCAGCCACACCCCAGTGTTCCACCCCCATGACTTGGATAGCCTAGGAAGACAAGTCTCCTTAATGTCTCTGATGATGTCACTGGCCACAGGGACCTGCGGGGTGGACAGAGGGTCTCTACCAGGACCTGTGTGGCGAAGTGGACAGTGTGAAAAAAAGTACACTATTTACAAACAGTGTAAAGTGACGGTGCCTAGGGCAGGAGCGGGCTGTATGCTTTGAGGAATACCAGTCCCCAGTAGTGAGGGCCACCTGGGGAAGCAAGGTGCCACTGTCAACACAGGTGGGGTCTCCTGGGCAGCAGCATGTTGAAGGTGTTTGTGCTGTGTGCGGGCATAGTAAGCTCTGGACCATACACGGGCCCGAAAGGTACTGGACATCATCCTAGGCTGGGTAGTGGCCCTGTGGCTGCAGTAGGGTAGTGGCCCTGTGGCTGCAGTAGGGTAGTGGCCCTGTGGCTGCAGTAGGGTAGTGGCCCTGTGGCTGCAGTAGGGTAGTGGCCCTGTGGCTGCAGTGGGGCAGTGGCCCTGTGGCAGCAGTGGGGTAGTGGCCCTGTGGCTGCAGTAGGGTAGTGGCCCTGTGGCTGCAGTGGGGTAGTGGCCCTGTGGCTGCAGTAGGGTAGTGGTCCTGTGGCTGCAGTAGGGGGCAGAGTGGTGGCTGTGGGATGTCATTTGTTCACAAAGACGAGGCTGGCAGGTGGGTGGGTGGGGAGGGGGGTGTCGCAGGTCTCCCTAGAGTCTGCATGCAGAATTGGAGGCTGGTCCAGGTTGGCTCTGCAAGCTTGACTCCAGGTTTGCTTGGTGTCCACCTCCCGAGAAGCACATGGCAGGGCAAGGCATTCCTCTGGGTCTGCAGAGCCACTTCTGTGCCTGGAGTCCCCTCGGGCCAGTCTGTGTTCATTGTCTACACCGCACATTCCAGTTCTTCCTTGCCTGTGAGTTCTGCTGAGCCTCTTGGGCACCCAGCTAGGCCACTGTGGCTCGTAGCACCTGATAGGCTGCCATGTAAGGTGGGCAGGAGAGCGGGCCTGGGGAGCTCCGTGCCTCAGATGTGATGTCCTTCACCAAAGCCCCGGCTTTGTCCGGCATGCCCACGTCCTGTTGGGCAGTTATGGAGGCTCCTAGAGGAACCGCTTCAGAGTGGAGCGGAGAATAGTGTGGGCAGCTGGGGTGCAGGCTTCATTTCCCTCTGGCTGCTTCCAGGTGATGACAGAGAGGGACAGGAAGCAGAAGTGGGGGTCCCAGGATCTGGGGGGCAAGTATCCCCCTCTTTCACGGCCCCAGCAGCAGGAGGTCCAGAAGGAATTTCTGTGCTTTCCCCAGGGCTGGCATGAGGCACCAAGGTGTCCACACTTAGAGGACAGGGGGCTTGCGGTCAGCTTTGGGGTCCTGGAGAGTGAGAGGTGGGGGAGAGCCAGTGTCTTCTGGTTCCTTCCACAATTCCCTGCCCTAGACCCAAGCAAGGAGATGGCATGCAGCGTGAGGCTTGGTTGCAGCCGTTTTGGACATTGCCCTGTGACCTGCACTGTTACGGCATCCTGAGGCAACTCGGCGGGTCTCTGGTTACCCCCCTGGGACTCCACCCTGCACTCCTAACAGCCCTGTCTCGTCCTCGGCAGCACTGAGAGTCCCTCGCTCACTTTGGGCAGTCGCAGTCATCCCAGCTGCATGTGCTGCACGGCCGTGAGCAGCAGCCGCAGCCGCAGCTGCCTTGCCGTTCACTCCCTCCCTGGACGCCAGTGGCCTGGGAGACATTGGGCTGTCTGATGTGTTGATCTCCCAGGAGTGACAGCGTGGGCAGGCGGCTGGGGAACACTGATGGTGACCTGCGCCCTGTCGTAACTCCCCAGCTTGTCATGCATGAGTGACAGCTGTCTCGGCTGAACCTCAGCTTAGGCCGTTTCTACAGGTCTGTGACAGGACTCCTGCTCAGGACTCCAGTGCAGCCTCAAGAGGGCATGAGGGGAGTCTCTCCTCCCATGGTCCCCACACCCCATTCTGAGGCAGATTCAGCAGGCAGCTCGTCCTGGTCAGTGGCTGGGGAATGTCCCTGGCCTTCCCATGCCCAGCCCTCATCAGGGAGGTCACCAGAGCAGAAAGCCACTGGCCCAGCCAAGCGGCGGGTAATCTGGCTGCTTTCTCACCCTCGGTGTGGAGCCCAGCGGCTGGGGTGTGGCTCCAGTCAGTGCTGTGGCCACCATCGCAGACGCTTGTGCTGCTGCTGCGTCCAGAGCCACGGGAGACAGAGGCTCGGAAACGAGGCCCTGGCTCTGTGAGGGCCCTGATGCTGTGTGTCTGCTGGAGTGTGTCCCTAGGCCACTTGCAAGACTGTCCTGTCGGTAGGAGTGGCATGCAGGGATAGTGTAAGTGAGGGGCTGCCCAGGTGATGTGCCTGTGCCTCAGGTTCTGGAAGGTTCTTCGCAAACTTCACTGAGCAGGGGCTCCTGGGAGGCAGCTGTTGTTTTCAGCTGAGTGTGGGGTCACCCAAAACTCGGTGTTGGAGCTCTGGTTACCAAGGCACAGGAGTGTAAGGTCAGGGTGCAGAAGCTGAGTCTGGGCCCAGCAGGTAGTGTCAGGTGTCATCAGAGAGCTTGCTTATCCCCAGCAGCTGTAGCCCCCTCACCCCAGTCACTGGCTGGGTTCACCAGAAAGGTCTGTGGCAATATGGTGCCCAGGTGACAGCTGCCCACCAAGGGGAGAGCCTGAAGTGCACTGGTGGGTGAGCCTTAAGGTCACTTCTGTCCCTAGGAGGTGTTAGAGTCCTGGGCCCCACCTTGCTCTGGAGTGGGTTAGGGTTGGTGACCACACCGCTTTCCTTCTTTATGGCTCAGGGTGACTTTACTCTGTACCTCACTGGGTGACACCCAGGCCTGAGCGGCCTCCAGCCTGTAGGGGTCCAGTCAGACCCTCTGCACAGATGGCCCTCTCTGTCCATCAGGAGAGAGTGACTCTGCTGTGGACAGCCATCTGCCATCTCCTCTGCCGATGTGCTAAAATGCCAGGGCCAGATGCAGAGCCCTAGGCAGCTGCGTGGCCCTCGGAGTGAGCCCTCCCTGTGGCTGAGCCTCAGCCCCCTCCCCCTCCCCCAGGTGACTGTCTTAGGTCCACCAGGTCTGCAGGCTTCCAGTCCCAGACCCAGCTCCTCTCCGCATCACGTTTGCATTTGGGCCCACACTCCCCAGATCTGCAGAGCCCACACTGGGTACTGAAGGCCACTGTTCCTGCAAGGCCAGCCTGTGCTGGCAGCCCTATCCTGGCCGCTGGTGCTGGCCATGGAGCCGGGGCTGGCTGTGGTGGTGTCTGTGGGCCCCGTGGGAGCACTCAGGTGCTTTTGCTAATTACTGACGGCAAGCAATGGCTGAGCCACTTGGCACAGATCCCTTAATCTGCAGTTGATGGGGGCTTGGGGAGGCCAGGCGCAGGAATGTGCAACCTGGGCGCTATCAGTGGCCGCCACTGACCAGCCCAGTCCCTGCATAGCCGCTATTCTGCACATTCCCATTAAGAAAGTTGAGTTTTCTGGGAATCACTCAACCATAAATACTCCCTCTCGCTCAGCATGCTGGGCCCAGACAGATCCCAAGCCCCCCACTCCCCACCGCCAAGGGAAGAGGGACAGGAGCTGCGGGACATTTCTTCATGTACCAGGCCCAGCCTTGCCGTGTTCAGCAAGTTGGGGACACTGAGAAGGGCTTGTCATACTCACCTCTGTTTCCCCAGATGGCCACAGCTGCTGTGGAATGGGGTCAGAAAGCACCCTGTCTGCAACATCACAGCCCGCAGTCCCTCAGGAAAAGCCAGGGGTGTGTCAGCTGCCATGCCAAGGGCTCTGCTCTGGGCCAGCTTGTTGGGTAGACAGGCCTGTGTCCACTAAGCTGGGTGAGGAGACTGGACCGAAAGTGTTCAGCCTGGGTAGTGAGCACAAGGCCCTGACTGCTCCCTGTCACTGTCTGGATCTGCCAGGCCTTGCTCTGGATCTGTTCAAGTCCTGTGTAGCATCTTCTGGGCCCATTAGGATGGCACCCAGACTGCATGGTCCTGGTGGTTGATCTGTAAGACCATGCTGCCCTCTGGAAAGGGTCTGTGTGCACCTTTTTCCTTGCTTCTTGCTGGGCAAGACTGGGCATCCACTCACTGATGGGCATTCCCTCTGGGGGTTTCTTGGTCTGACCTGAGTGTGGTGGGGGCCACGAAAGCACTGGGCTAGCAGTCCATCCTCGCACCAAGTTGTCTAGAGTATGGGAGCCGGGCGCCTTGCATGAGACTCAGTGCCTGTGTGTGTGTCCCCACAGTGCACATGTCGCAAGGACATGGTGAAGATCTCCATGGATGTGTTTGTACGCATCCTGCAGCCCGAACGCTATGAGCAGTGGAAGCAGGGCCGCGACCTCACTGTGCTGGACCACACTCGGCCCACAGCCCTGAGCAGCCCTGAGCTGAGCTCCTGGAGCGCCTCACGTGCCTCACTGAAGGCCAAGCTCTTGCGCAGGTGAGTGGCCACCTCCCAGCGTCCTCCCCCTTCCTCCCCACCCCTCTTCCTCTTTCTTTTCTCTGTCTCTCATTTCCACTTCTATAACAGGAGGTGTCTGGGCATCCAAATGCTGCTTCCCCTGGTGACATAATCTTGGTACCCTTGCAGCTCTGAGAGATGGCAGGTCCCCTGCAAGCATTCATATGGCCAAAGCCCATACCAGATGCCATGCTTCTAAGGATTGCTGGACCCTCCTGGCTACTCGTGGTCACTTCTGACTGGGGACCTAGGCAGGGCTGCTACAGCCTTGAGCGCTGGCCTGTAGATTTGCAGAACAGGTAGCAGGCTTAGGGAGTGAGCTGGCTCCATGGTCTAAGAGGGAGGTCTGCACAGCTGGGCCCACTCCCTCCCTCCAGGGTCCATCTTACTCCTTGCCTCCAGCAGCGCAGCAAGGGCGGGAGCTGCTGATAGGCCAAGGACAGCCTTAGAGCTGAGCTAGGGCCACAGTGGTGGGACTGCATGGAACCAGGTGTCTGCCTGTGAAGGGCCAGGGAGGCCCAAGAACTCTGCACCCTGCAGGCCAGTCTCGGGCTGCCACTCAGGAGCCACCACCATTGACAAGACCTTACAGAGGTTCCAGCTGCTAGCTTGGCCTGCAGACACTGCCCTGGGATCCCCGATGGCTTCCAAGCGCTGCAGAACCCGTGGCGTCTTCTGGAACCAGGTGCAGCCTGCCCCGTATTGGCTGTGATGTGGGCAGCCTGCCACCTTCCATTCCGGGCGAGTTCGAGGTCACTGCTGCCTTAGCCCTGGTCATGGGGCACTGCTCTGCAGACAGGCCGTGAGGGCTGTGTCTGGGCCAGTCACCTGTGGTCTGAAGCCTTCCCTCACGGTGTCCTCTTGACACCTCTGTGTGTGTGCTGCAGTCTTACCCACCCACTTCCTGCTCTGTGTCCTCCTCTCTTGGAGAGCAGTTTGTGGTTCTAGAACATTCTGTAGCAGATTCTGGCAGCACCTAGCAGTCAGGTGACAGCCTGTGGTGGGGCCTGAGTGTGCCTGCAGGATTTGGGGATGCTTTCATGATGGTTGGTTTTCAGTGTTTGGGCTTATGGGTCAGCTGAGCAGGCGACAAGTAAACAGATACCATTCCAGAACCACGGTGACACCAGGGCCGTCCAGAGATGGGACCCTGTGGCCAGAGGAAGTGGCCCATGGTACCTCCCACCCTCACGCCTCCAGCCATCCTCTCACGGGCTTCCTCCCCACACAGCATCCCATCCTTTCTCTCCGGAAGCCGTGCTAATGCAGCAGTGGCTGAATAGCACATGAAGCCCGCTCCCAAGGACATAATTTCCTTTAGAGCTGTTGAAATGGACAAGGCCAGAGCTGTTTGTTTCTTGTGAAGTCCCGGGTCTCTGCGGGAGACCGCTGCCACGGTCCATGGCATGTGGTGCTGAGATTGCAGTGAGCATGTGCCAGCTTCTCCCAGGTGTGCCTCGTCCCCATGCTTGACTCTCCTGGGGAAACTGAGGCACGTCAGGGCTTCAGAGTGGGGCCAGAGCACGTGTCTTCCCTGACACACAAGGGCCTGGGGCTACTGTTGTCAGCAGGAACTGAGAGAGCACCCTGACCTCTCTGCCTTCTGTGCAGTGCCCCGGTCACAACCCTAGACACGAGACACTCCCCACTGGCCCCCTGCTGGGAGCTGCTACGAGAGCAGCAGACCTGTACTTAGCCTCCTCACTGCACGAGGGGCGCCCTTCTGTGCCCCTGTACGTTTGCACGGAGCTAGCTCCCTCAGCACAGGCCTAAGCTCACGCTGTCCTGTGCCCACCCTGTCCCCATTCCCAGTCTCCTGCAACAGTTTAACAGGTGAGCTGACCACAGTCCTCAGCCAACCTAGCCTGCTGTGTACATGTTGGGGTCAGGAGGTGTTGGTGCTTCACAGTGTGACACCCCAGCCTACTGACCTCAACACCAGTCGGCCCATGCCTCAAGGCATCTGCTGGTCCAGAAGCACTCACAGCCAGGGCCTTATGAATGTCTCCTGAACCCCCCAGAATGTACCTCAGTTTCCCAGGGGATATTTTAAACACTCATAGATCTGCCTTAGTGGCTGGAATGGAGCAAATTGAGGGCAGCTGGAGCCTGCGGGCAGTCTAGCTGCTTTGTGGGCGCAGGTCACCGTGTTTCCACAGCTGTCACCCCTTATCGTGTGTGCCTGCCTCTCAGCGAAGGCTGTGGGCTTCCTCGGCACACCCGTCACTCAAGTCCCAGGGCACCTGCCTTCCTTCACCTCAGAAGCATTTGTGTCATTCACATACCAACACTTGACTTCTACAAACAACAGAATGACGCCCAGTTCAGCCATGTGCTGATCCCACTGGGGTGTGCTTGAGGGGGCAGCAGGAGGCCTTCGAGAGCAGACTGGACTGGGCCACAACTTTGAGGATCCCAGGCCTTGTTTGCCTTGCATAGGCCAGTGGGAGCCCTGGTGTGGAGGAGTCCTAGCCTCTCCTTCCTGAGCCCCCATAGCCAGGCCTACTCCCTGGGACACGCCATTCATCTCATGGCACAAGACTGGCATCTTGAGTACAGGTCCCATCTAGTGGCTCTGATCGGAACGACCGTGAAGCCTCCCACGTCTGCCTCCATCTGCCTGGTCAGCAAGCCCCTCACCCACCCTCCAGTGCACCCTTAATGCCAGATCAAAACAAGGCCAGGGGCCAGGATGGGACAGACACGGCCTTCAAGGAGATTCCAAAGCCACCACAGCATATGGGAGAAGAGCAGGGATGGGCAAAGGCAGCACAGCTGGCCCAGGATGCTGCAGGGGAATGCAGGAGCACCGGGCAGCAGCGGAAGGAAGGAAGGAAGGTGCTGAAAGCCGAACAGAGGTAGAGGAAGGAGTCCAGCCTCCTGTGAGTTCTCAGAGAAGCAGACAGTGGCTGTGTGCAGCCTGGTCCTGGGGAGGGTGATGGTCACCCACGATGTAGAACACACCCATGGGTCCCTCACCTGGCCTCAGCAGGCAGTCCCCAGAGCTTCCAGAGAGAACCTGGCATGAGGCTAAAGGCTGCAGAGCCAGGATCCCCTCCCAGGGTCCCCCAGCCTGACCGCCTGCCAGACTCAGGAAAGACAGCTTTAGACCTGCAGCTCCACAGTGCACTTCTTTCCGAGGAAGCTGCTGCGGGACTGCAGAGGCTCACCTTGGCAGAGCCACAGTGACGTATGCCATCTAGAACAGGCAGGGGTGCCAGGGTCACCACCGTGGAGACAGTGACAAGCTACTTAGGAGTTTAGAGGGGGGCCAGAGCATCCGGAGATGCCAAGAAGTGTTAGTCATCAAATAGAAGAGGGTTGCAGCAGACCCCAAGAGTCGGGCTGCTCCAGCTCAGGCTCACACAGGTGGGAGGGAACAGGGGCTGCCTAAAGAGGCTGTTACAGAAGGGTGGCCATGTCTGTGTGTATTAGGCCTGGTGGGGGCGGGCGGCAGAGGAAAGGATATAGGTCAGGCCTTGTCTCTGGGAGGGGTGTCAGTGTGGGGTGTGACAGCTGGCACAAGACTGGGTCCCAGCTTGTCGTAATACAGCATGGCTATTCTTTGGCATACAGTGGCTCTCCCTGCTCTGGATGCGTGCAGCATACACACCCAAGTCCTGAGTCCCTTATTTTCTGGTGTGGGGCACAGGTGGGCTAAGGTCCCATTTCCTGGAGCCTTGAGCACTGTGACTAGGGGAACCAGGCAGGCTGCTGTGCTCAGTTGTAAACAATGTGGTGTGAGACCTTGAGTGTCCCAGTCAGCTGTGCAAGGGCTGGGCGGACCCCTGGGGTGGCTTCCAGGACCAGCTCACAGTGGGGTCAAGATAGTGACTGAATCAGGGCCACTCAGGAAGCTGTGGCCCAGTGAGTTGGTGGCAGGGTGTGATTGCTGTCTGGAGCTGGGAGCCACCAGGAGCATCCCTGGACGCGGGGGCAACAGTTAGGGTCTGAGCCACCAGCCTCCTCCCTGACTCGGTGTTTCCAGGTCACCCCTTGGCTGGGCTGCCCACCCAGAGCAGAAGGGGTGGAGTGTCCCCAACCTCCCTTCTGTCTCTCCTGTCAGTGCCTCCTGCCCCTCACTCCTGCCTGTCCCCCAGCCCGTCCTTCCGCAGCCACCGTCTACGCACACCTCGCCTCTGCCTGTATCCCCCTCGGAATGCCACCTGCTTGCCTGCTGCTCATCTCGGTGGGGCTTGCACATTCATTGAGGGGTCCTGCCCTGGTCTGGGGTGTTTCAGGAGTGAGGGAAAGGAGGGCAGGCTGTGGTCAGAACCTTAGAGGCCACCACCCAGAGCTGGGCTTTCCCAGCTCTCTGGGCCACTGAGGGGCTGTGATGGGTAAGGGCTACTGGGCTAGGGACCCTAGGGACACAGATCTGCAGGAAGCCGTTCACCTTGTCAGTCAAAGCAGCTTTAGGTGCTGGTGGGGGAGGTCCTGCCTCTGCCTCTTTCGCACATGCTCACCCCACCCCCTCATGCAGTGGAGCCGGTTTGTGGCACCAGGGGCCATCCCTGCCGTCATTAGGGTGGCACGTTCCTGTGCTCAGGCTGGGCATGGGGCCTAAGAGCCCCATGTGAAGGGCTGTAGAGAGGGCCCCAGAGCCAGAGGAAAACCCTGAAATTTACATTCTAGACAAATTAGTGTGAAGGAGAACAGACCCTGGAGAAAGGCTGAGGAGGAGAGGAGGCCGAGTCTAGAGAGGAGGCGGGAGCCGACCAGAAGGCCAGGGCCGGCGTAAGTGATCTCCCTCGAGTCCACAGCATCCTGCCCATCCCGTGCCACCATCACCTGCTTCACCCCAGCCCTGCTCCTCCCTGGCCCTCCTCCCTGCCCCCCCTGGACTACCTCAGTCTCCTCCGTTTCCCCTCCTGCCTGACCAGTGCCCTCCTCCAGGTCGCACCGGAGACGGAGCCAGCCCAAGAAGTCCAAGCCTGAAGACTCCAAGTCTCCTGGGGAGGCGGCGGCTGGGGTGGCTGGTCTGGATGAGGCTGGGGGCTGTTCCCGGGAGGAGGCCACACCTGAGGACGAGGATGAGGATGAGGAACTGCTGCCCTCGCAGAGCCACGAGGCCGGGCCATGCATGGAAGGTCAGTGCCTGCAGCGTGGGGTTTGGGTCCCTTGGGCCCTGCTTTGCTATCTTGCTCCTGCTGGCCTGGATGCACCATGGCCCAGGGTGTGCAGGCGCCTGTGCACATGGGACCTTGAGCTGCAATCTGGCACTGAGTGTCCCAGCCCTCCTACCTTCTCTCTGTGTGCCTCATTCCTGCCGCTGGCTTCCACTCAATTGCAGTCTTGCCCCTGAGGTAGGGAAGGGCTTCCCTCTGTCGCCTTTCTGGCAGGGGTGAGAGGCCAGGGACCGGTGTGTATCAACACAGCCTTTCAGATTCCCACTGGCTGCTGGGGAGAGTTAGTTACAGAGACCTGTCCACAGCACGCCATGACACGGTCTTCCAGCCCGGAAAGGCCGAACAAGGGAAAGCAGTGTGGTCACAGTGTAATGTGACCACAGGCTGATCCCTGGGGCTGCCGGAGACTCAGGACGTGCAGGCACTGTGGATGAGCAAGGACACTGGTGGACAGCGGCTCCACCCAGCCAATAAGAACCAGTCAGAACCAGCTACACTGCACATTAAGGCTGACAGGAAGAAACTGATGGCCACGGATCCGGGGCCTCCAAGCTAGATGCCTGATCATGGTTGGGGTGAGGTGTGAGGTGCCTGCTGGCCTGCGCAAGGCCTTGCTCTGCCCTGCACTGAGAGTAATGGCAATAGCAAGTTATTGCAGAAGCAGGAGACGCCAGGAGGCTGCAGGAGTGGAGGCGCTGTGACATTCCTGTGTCCTTCTGGATTGTCTGTGATTGTCACGGTCACATGTGGATCCTCAGGAGCTGAGGGCTGGAGTGATGCCATACCCACAAATACACACAGAAGCCACAAGACGTAGGCAGTGTGCTGAGGGTCTAGCCTGGGCTCCCTGCTTCTACCTTCCACACTGCATATGGGCCCCTGTAGCCATGCAACTGGTTATGGGAACTTGGCACCTTAAAGTATGTGTCTATTCCCTGTGGATCTAGTGTCAGGTGCGCCCCCATTCCTGAGTATGATGTGAGGGAGAGGGTGGTCCCCTTGACTCACCTAGCAGAGTGGCATCCCCATCTCTTGTCTTCTCATCCTGCTTCCTCTGAGGATCCTGTGGTGACCTCAGAGTCCTTGGCTTCATCCTATCTAAGGAGTCCCTTCAGCTATGGGAGGTGACATGGCCCCGGCCCCAGGGCAGGGTGTGACTGTCTTGAGGGTTTTCACTACCACTGACTTAAGGATTCTCCTTGACCTTAAGTCACCGTAAAGTAGAAGCAGTGTCTGTCCTGTGTAAATGTGTAGGCAACGTTTTACTGTGGAACACGTGGATGATGGTCAGCACGTCCGACTGGTGTCTGAAGCCTTGCTCCTCAGAGAGCAGAAAGAGGAACCGCTAGGTAGGAGGTGGCTGAAGCAGATGGAGGTGACTGGGTCTCATCCATGGCATCCCAGTAGTCAGTGGGGTGGCCACAAGAGACACAGCAGACCATGGCCATGTAGCTCAGCCTGCCATAGCTGTGGCCCTCCATCTGGGGACGGGCTGCCTCTAGTGTGGTGAGCAGACACTTCTTACCTGGCGCCTGCCAGGGCATTCCAGCAGAGACTGGGGCCACCAAGGATGGTGACAGGCAGGCAGATGTAGCGTGTCTCCTGCTGGACAGGGACTCACATGGCACCTAGGATGTCCTCTCTGATAGGTGTGAAGAAAGAGGGTGCTGGGGCTTCCCAAGAGGCCCTCAGCCAGAGCTCTGTGCATCATGGGCACCCACTGTCACCCTGCAAGGTCACACTCGCCCATCAGTTCCAAGTTCTTATGGTGGGGCACGCATGTGGGCCTTTGGGCCATGTCTCCTCATGTGAGGGATCTAAGGTCCACAGACTGTGACTGACATTTGGTCAGAGTGTAAGATCCAGGAGTGATTGAGCCCAAGGCTGGGAGGAATGCCAATCCCATGCCATTCTATCACCAGGGAAACCTGCCTCGTGCCCCCTCTTGTGAAGACACCAGGCTAACCTCAGCACCAAATCATCTATGTCTTTTGGTGACCTCTAAGATGTATTCTGGAGCATGATGTGTCCCTTGAGGGGTCTATATGTGCAGAGCAGAGACCCCAGGCTGTTGGCAGGGCAGGGTGGCCTATGGGGGTGGCAGCTCATGTCCCCATATCCACACTATGTGATGAGACAGTGTGACGAGGGTCTTCTGAATGGTCAAGAGGTCATCTCCCTGACCTGGTGAGTCAGGGACACAGGAAGGGTTGAATTAAATGCTCTTTGTGCATCTGCTATTCTGTCTTGTGTGTGGGGACAGCCACATATCTGGAGGCCTGGCTGTCACCTGAGTGACTGGAAATGGTCACAGTGGCTACGGCACAGCAGGGCCTCTGCTGCTCTGAGGGCTGGGGTTGGGTGTGCCACAGGGAGCCAGCCTAACCTTCAGGATAGGGTGCTGGGCACTGTCCTCATGTCCCACAGCCTGTCTGAATTGGTGGTGGCAGATGATGGAATCCCCCAGCAACACAGCTGGACTTGATACCATGATGGGTCAGAGCTGGCACAATGACCCTCAACAGGGCCGTGACGGGCCAATTCTGGCTCAGCCAAGCCAGGCGGCAGAACCACTTGTGCCCTCCAAGTGTGTTCAGCCTCAGGAGCTAGAGCAGAGTCCACACCTGTAGATAGATGTGTGGCCTACCTCAGCCTCCTGTGGCCTGTGACCCTGAACCAGACAGGCTGATAAACTCAGGCATGTTGTGGGGCACCTGGCCATAGCTCCCGGTCACCCCTGAAGGACTGTCCGCCAGGCTTTCCACCACAGCCCTCCAGTGGGACCAGGCTAGGACCCTCAGTCCATCTCTCCTTGACCCCCAAGGCAGGTGTGTGGCCACTGATGTGGCCACTGAGGGTCTGTGGTGAGGCGATGAGCTTTGAGGGCCCTTCTTGGGCTTCTCCTGCGAAGGGCTCCAGGCTCTCCTGGCCGTACAGAGCTGTTGTCGGTCATAAAAAAAAGCAGGGCAGGACCCTGTGGTCCAGGATCAGGGGCTGTGGAAGGGCCGTGCTCACCATGGCACTCCACGGCAGCTAACGTGGTTACAGGAGCAGATTCCTGAGGCCATACTCAGCATCCTTCCCTGAGTCCAAGAACCCCAGCACAGGTTAAGTGGTGTGCTGTACAGCCATCGTGGCACCAAACTAAAGTACCACCAAAGACACGTCCCATCGGCCCCTCTTCTTCATGTCCCCGTCAGGAGGCTACCACATGGAGGTCCTCAGGCCTGTCTGCTGCTTCGTCCCTCTTTGGTAGCTGCGTGATCTGTTATCTGCTCTAACCTCCCCATACCTGCGCTGGCCTGCAGGAACCCACAGCTTGGGACAGCTGAGTGTCTTCACAGCCACTTCCTGAGAGCCCAGCTCCCCCTCCCAGACCTACTCCAAAAGGGTCCTGCTTTCTTCCTTCTTTTCTCCTCTCCTCTCCTCTCTCTCTCTCTCTCTCTCTCTCTCTCTCTCTCTCTCTCTCTTTCCTTTTTCCTTCCTTCCTTCCCTTTTCTTTCTGTCTTTTTTTTAAGACAGGATAGTATGAGCCCAGGCTATCTAGCCCTTGTACACCTCCCTTATACTCTGAATGCTGGGATGGCAGGCTGCAGCTCTACATCAGCTCAGGATTGTCTTTTTTTGTTTGTTTGTTTTGTTTTGTTTTGTTTTTCAAGACAGGGTTTCTCTGTAGCTTTGGAGCCTGTCCTGGAACTCACTCTGTAGACCAGGCTGGCCTCAAACTCACAGAATTCCTGTCTCTGCCTCCCAAATGCTGGGATTAAAGGCGTGTGCCACCACTGCCTGGCTTAGGAATCTCTTTTAGTGCAGTGGCCCAGTGTTGGGCACTTTTGGAAGGTTGAACTTGCCTAAGCTTTGGGGATACTGAGTCCCCAGCCTCTGTGATCTCCTCGCCACAGACCATAGTCTCCTGCTCTGTCTGCTTCCGCTTGCTTCTAAGTGATGCTTTCTTTCCCCAGAGGATGGCAGAGGCAAGCCCCGGCCAACCAAGGCCCGGAGCAAGAAGAAGACCCCCAGCCCCCTGTCACCCCTGTTGCCGCCTGCCCCACCAACCCTGTTACCCACTGAGGAGGGCCTGAGGCCACCACCCCCACCCAAGTCTCCGGTTCCAACCATGGGCCCCATGGCCGCAGAGGGGGGTCCTCCACCAGCACCCCTCAATGTGGTGCTGCCTCCCGGGGCACCGGGAGAGGAAGCAGAGGTGCGGCCGAGGCCCATCATCCCCATGCTGTATGTGCTTCCCCGCACCAACCCCACTGATGGCGACAGGGAGCGCACTGCCCACCCACAGCTGGCACCCATGGAGCTGGGGCTGGAAGACGAAGGCCAGGCCCAAGCTGGCAGTGCACAGGTGGGTGATTAATGGCCACCAGGTGCATCTGTGGCTCTGCTCACAGCTGTGTGTAGCATCTGGATGCCAGGGTAGCAACTGGAGTCAGTGTGTGTGCTGTGGATGACACTGGATGTGAGTGCGTGTGTGCACGCTGTGGGTGACAGGAGTGGACGTGAGTCCATTTGTGCATGCTGTGGGTGACAGGAGTGGACGTGAGTGCACGTGTGCATGCTGTGGGTGACAGAAGTGGATGTGAGTGTGTGTGTGCACGCTGTGGGTGACAGGAGTGGACGTGAGTGCGTGTGTGCACGCTGTGGGTGACAGGAGTGGATGTGAGTGTGTGTGCACGCTGTGGGTGACACTGGATGTGAGTGTGTGTGTGCACGCTGTGGGTGACAGGAGTGGACGTGAGTGCGTGTGTGCATGCTGTGGGTGACAGGAGTGGACGTGAGTGCGTGTGTGCACGCTGTGGGTGACAGGAGTGGATGTGAGTGTGTGTGCACGCTGTGGGTGACACTGGATGTGAGTGTGTGTGCACGCTGTGGGTGACACTGGATGTGAGTGTGTGTGTGCACGCTGTGGGTGACAGAAGTGGATGTGAGTGTGTGTGTGCACGCTGTGGGTGACAGGAGTGGACGTGAGTGCGTGTGTGCACGCTGTGGGTGACAGGAGTGGACGTGAGTGCATGTGTGCACGCTGTGGGTGACAGGAGTGGACGTGAGTGCATGTGTGCACGCTGTGGGTGACAGGAGTGGACGTGAGTGCATGTGTGCATGCTGTGGGTGACACTGGATGTGAGTGTGTGTGCACGCTGTGGGTGACAGGAGTGGACGTGAGTGCATGTGTGCATGCTGTGGGTGACAGGAGTGGACGTGAGTGCGTGTGTGCACGCTGTGGGTGACAGGAGTGGACGTGAGTGCATGTGTGCATGCTGTGGGTGACAGAAGTGGATGTGAGTGTGTGTGCACGCTGTGGGTGACACTGGATGTGAGTGTGTGTGCACGCTGTGGGTGACACTGGATGTGAGTGTGTGTGTGCACGCTGTGGATGACACTGGATGTGAGTGCGCATGTGCACGCTGTGGGTGACAGGAGTGGACGTGAGTGCGCGTGTGCACGCTGTGGGTGACACTGGATGTGAGTGTGCGTGTGCACGCTGTGGGTGACAGGAATGGACGTGAGTGCGTGTTTGCACGCTATGGGTGACAGGAGTGGACGTGAGTGTGCGTGTGCACGCTGTGGGTGACAGGAGTGGACGTGAGTGCGCATGTGCATGCTGCGGGTGACAGGAGTGGACATGAGTGCGTGTGCACGCTGTGGGTGACAGGTTCCAGCATTCATAGTCTGTGTCTTTCAGGCACCATCCTCCTTCTCTAAGCTGAAGGTGGAAATCAAAAAAAGCCGTCGTCATCCCTTGGGTCGGCCACCCACACGGTCCCCACTGTCTGTGGTCAAACAGGAGGCTTCGAGTGATGAAGGTGAGCAGGGCCCCAGCCACCATGCTACCTCCCTCCACTGGCATGGGGCCCAGACCAGCCCCTCCACAGGTGCCAGTGTCCATCCATCCAGTCCCTTGAGTCAGGCCATCCATACACTGTGGAAACCCACCACAGAATTCTCTGCTCCTTCACATCTGCAGAGACCCAGCTGCCCACCTTCCCATACCTTTAACCTCCCCAGTTTTTTGCTGCCTGCAGGGCCTCCACCACACCCCACCATCCAACCAGTCTCAAATGTCATGTGACCAGTGAGGGCCAAGATCACAACCATCTCCAGCTGGGGGCCCTGGTACCATTGATAGTTCCACTCCCCATCCAAGCAATGGGCTGCAGCGTGCAGACAGTGGTGACAGGGCGCAGCGTGCAGACAGTGGGGACAGAGGGGTGCAGCGTGCAGACAGTGGTTGGGGCCATGGTCATGGTCTGTGGCAGCAGCTCCTCTGTCCCAGGGCTGCACCCTCAGTTCTGCACAGGAGCTTCATCAGCGCTTGCAGAACTAGGCATCTAGGGTTTGTCCCCCCCGATGTGTGGAAGCAGTGCTAGCTTAGGGTGTGGCTGTGGATGGATGGTGGGGGCTGGTGAGTGCAGGCGGCAGCCCCACGGGGACTCCCCACTGCTGGTTGAGCCTTGGGTACAGAGGTCTGCTGGCTAGCAGGGCAGGTGGAGCAGGCCTGTGTGCAGGTCCTGGTGGGTTTCAGCTCCTCCGTAAGCTGTTAGCAGAGTCTGAGAGCTGGCTGGCAGCTCTTCCACCCAATGCCGTACTGTGCTCACAGGATGGTTCTAGAAGCACCCAGGACCCCAAAACCTCACCACAGGAGTGACAGGAATCTGGGAAACAGTTGAGACCAAGCCCCAGGCTCTTGCCTCCCAGCTGAGCTCTTCCCAGAAGGCACTCTGGGGAGTCCTGGGCTGGCAAATTTTCCCCAGCTCCATACCCTGAGTGTCTCTTGGCCGGTGGCAGGGTCCAAACACAGCACAGTCTTGGGGTCTCTGGTGCCCTTGGGCTGTGTGAGGCTTCCCCAGGCTGAGCAGGCTGGATACTAGGTAGGATGTCCCAGACTCTGAGGAGTTCCTAGGGCTGGAAGGTGTAAGGTGATAAGAATGGAGTGGGTTCTGCCTGACACTCCCTCTGTCCTGTCGCCCACCTGGGGCCATGCTGCTGCACAGGTTGGCCAGGCTTCAGCAGGCTTGTGGCTGAGGCTCCTGGGCAGGTAGGCAGCACTGTGCCCAGCTTCACAGACAAGAGCCTGTGTCTGAGGGTGGCATGTTTGGTCCAGGCCTTAGGTTAAGCTCTGAGGAGACCCATGGAGGGAAACCAGCCCCTCCCTCCATGCTAGGAATGCAATGCAGCCCACCAAGTACCAGCCAGGGCTGTGCAGACGGGGGCAGCAGTGGGGTGGTGCCGCCGTGGGGCCTTGTTTTCCAACTCAAGCCCCCCATCCATCACAGAAGCCTTCCTGTTCTCAGGAGAGGACGACGTGAGTGACCCCGAGGCCTTGAAGTCCCTGCTGTCGCTGCAGTGGAAGAACAAGGCAGCTAGTTTCCAAGCTGAGAGGAAGTTCAATGCGGCAGCTGCCCTCAACGAGCCCTACTGCGCCATCTGTACTCTCTTCTACCCCTACAGCCAGGTGAGCTTGGCCCCCCATGTTGATGCTGCAGCTGCTGGATACTAGGTAGGGTGTCCCAGACTCACCCGTCCCACTCAGTCCCATTGCAGCCCTAGCCCCAGGGGAGAGCAGCTATGAACACCCCAGACTCTGAGGATAGGTGAGGGGGGGCTGCAGCAGGCCTCCTGTGGCCCTGAGCTGGTTATGGGACTCTCTGTGACCTCCTGATGGCCGTGCCTCTGCAGTCAGTACAGACAGAGCGAGAGGTCCCAGCCACTCCAGGGGACAGTACTGTCCAGCCACCCTCGAAAAGTGGCCAGAGGACACGGCCACTGATCCCTGAGATGTGCTTCACTTCGAGTGGGGAGAACACAGAGCCACTGCCTGCCAATTCCTATGTCGGTGAGGATGGTACCAGCCCACTCATTTCCTGTGCCCACTGCTGCCTGCAGGTCCATGCCAGTGAGTGTTCCACAGCATCTGGCTGTGAGGGGTTCTGGGGACAGGAGGGCACTTTCTGGACCCAGGGCTTCTTGAGTTGGGGGGGCACTGTCCAGGGTTCTGGACCAGGAGGCTACACTATACAAGTGTGGGAAGCTGCAGGTGTGGGGAGGGCTGCAGGTGTGGGGAGGGCTGCAGGTGTGGGAAGCTGCAGGTGTGGGGAGGGCTGCAGGTGTGGGGAGCTGCAGGTGTGGGGAGCTGCAGGTGTGGGGAGCTGCAGGTGTGGGGAGCTGCAGGTGTGGGAAGCTGCAGGTGGGGAGGGCTGCAGGTGTGGGGAGGGCTGCAGGTGTGGGGAGGGCTGCAGGTGTGGGGAGGGCTGCAGGTGTGGGGAGGGCTGCAGGTGTGGGGAGCTGCAGGTGTGGGGAGGGCTGCAGGTGTGGGAAGCTGCAGGTGTGGGGAGGGCTGCAGGTGTGGGGAGCTGCAGGTGTGGGAAGCTGCAGGTGTGGGGAGGGCTGCAGGTGTGGGGAGGGCTACAGGTGTGGGGAGGGCTGCAGGTGTGGGGAGGGCTGCAGGTGGGGAGGGCTGCAGGTGGGGAGGGTGACAGATTTGGTCTGATCCAAGCACTCTGCTGTCTTCCAGGTTGCTACGGTGTCCGGCCTGAGCTGGCCAAGGAGGGCTGGACATGCTCCCGGTGTGCGGCCCATGCCTGGACTGCGGTAACTCACCTGTGCTGGGTGACACCTAAAGCCTGGGAGGTTCTAGGCCTCCATGGGCCAGTGGTCTTGATCTTAGCTGTGCTGAGGCTGGGGCTTGACACTCGCTATCCCTAGGGTGTCCCTTGGGTGGGGCGGCGCACATTGGAGGTGGCTGCACTTCACCCTGATGCTCTGTCCCCTAGGAATGCTGTCTGTGCAACCTCCGCGGGGGAGCGCTGCAGACGACCACGGAGCACAGGTGTGTGCCCTGCTCTGCCCTGCCCTGTGCGACCCTCGCCCTCCTGTCTCCCTGCCCAGCTTCTCTGGAGGTTGGAGAGAGACAGGGTGTCACCGTGAGGGGAGCCGTGTCCTGAATGCCCACAAGCCTCGCTGCCCGCCCCCGCCCCCACCCCCCAGCCTGGCTGGCCCCTTGGAACTATCAGCAGTGCACTTGTGACCCTGCCCTGACCTCTCAGGTGGATTCACGTGATCTGCGCCATTGCAGTCCCCGAGGTACGGTTCCTGAACGTGATTGAGCGCAACCCTGTGGACGTCAGTGCCATCCCTGAGCAGCGGTGGAAACTGGTAGGTCCCCAAGGCTGTGGTCACCAACCGTAGTCCTGGGGTGGACTAAGAGACCCTAGGAAGACAGCCCCAGCCCAGCCTAGGACTGCCATTTCTCCAGGCCCAAAGCCCTGCAGCAGGGAGGGGAGCTCTGAGTGTGCAGGGCACAGTCCCCCAAGTGCAGCCCGGTAGCCCTGGGCCAAGTATCCCCGCTCGTTCCAGACACTTGCAGGTACTGTTAGTGCCTGAGCTCAGCGTGCTCGTGATGCATGAGAGCCATCCCTCCAGGCCATGCAGCAGCTGCAGCCTGCCCCTCCATGCTGCTTCTTTCTCTGACTTGGGGAAGAGGAGCCTTGTCCTGTGCTGGGACCCCTAACCCCCTCAGAGTGACATCCCAAGCTTCATCTTCCTCCACTGTGTCACGCACTCAGCAGTGTGCCCTGTGTGTGTGCACACGTGTGCGGGCACCTGTGCAGCCAGAGGACGACCACGGGTGTGAGTCCTTGCCCTCCATCCTGCTTGAGGTGGGGTCTTTCCGTGTGGATGCCCAGCTACCTGGCCGCTCAGCTCCCACAGGTTCCCCAGCTCTGACTCCCATCATGCCATGGCAGCGCTGGGCATTAGACACTCCGAGTCCGGCTTTGCATGGGTTCTGTTGATTCACACCCGTGTCCTCAGAGCTGGACAGTGCTTTTCCACTGAGCCGTCTCTTCCTTTCTTCCTTTCTGTACATGGCTGAGTGGCCGGGCTCACCTGCCCACCTCTGCATCTTAGAGCACCGTGATAGTGATGCTGGCATAGTCAGACGCAGGAGACACCCTTGTCTCTGCATGCATGCCACAAGCACACTGGGTTGTCACACTGTTCTGAAACTCTAGGAACCCTCTCCGGTGTCTTCCACCCCCGCCCTCGGCATGCAGCCCTCCCCCGCCGTCAGGGCGCAGGCCCACAGTGTAGCCTGAGTCCCTGCACAGCCCTCTCCACCGTCTCGATGGTTCCCCTCGTGACCGCACACAGGGCACCTGCCTGGATCCACCTCCTTTGAAAACTGTCGGCCCCGGTTGGGTCACCGAGTATCTGATGAAGGCACTCCATGTTGGTACATGCTGAGGCTCCTGTGAGCATTGCCTCTTCTGGCTTGTGAATGAACACACACCCCCCTCTGTAGCAGGATTGTGAGGGAGGTCAGAGGTCCAAGTTTGCTTGCCCACGTACAGTGTACCTCTAGAGTGGACTGCCATGGCCATCTGGAGAGCATCGGGGTCCCCAGGCCTGTCCTGCTGCAACCCCCCTCCCTACTGTCCTCTCCTGCCTCTGGGTGTGGGCTGAGTGGGGCCCAGATGCACATGGCTACCTGAGGCCCGTGCTGCAGCCAGTGGCTGCCTAACCTGTGTCCAAGGCATGGGCCAGGCCTTCCTACATCTGGAAGTCGGGGGATGAGGGAATGGAGATGGTTCAGCTCGGACTTGGGATAGCCTCTGCTCCGGGCACTTAGCACCACACGAGTTGGGAGGGCAGCTGGCTGTGGTCAAGCTGGAGGCCAGGCCCTCAGCTAGGGGCGTGGACAATGTCCTGTACTTGTTCTGCCTGCCTGGGTCATCTCTCCTGCTGCCAGGACACACTGGGTGGAGGGCTGCTGTGGAGCCCTGTAGGGACTGGGCTGGCTCACAGCCAGAGCCTGGGCTCCCTGGTGGCTGGTGACAGGGTCACAAGTCCAGGGGCCTGGCACCATGTTCCAGTCCAAGTGCAGGCCACCTGAGCAGGCCCAGTGGATGGCCTCAGAGACCCCTTCAGAAGCAGGGGCTGACAGCTGGGTGCCTTTTAATGAGAGCGTTATGGCTCAGGTGGATGGCATGCTGACTACAAATCCTTCATGTGGCCTCTGCATCCTCGGTCCTGACAATTTAGAACCCCGATGGCCCTGCACTAGGACGGACACACACACACACACACACACAGCTCTGGGCTACAGGGAGGAGGCCTGAGAAGAGGTGATTTGGGTTGAGATACCTTCAAGCCCCAGTCCTGGCCTGTGGTTGTCCCCCTGACCCCCACCTGTTCTGGAAGGTTCCTCCCTGTCCTTGCTGGTAACCCTGTACCCCATCCTCTGCAGAAGTGTGTGTACTGCCGCAAGCGCATGAAGAAGGTGTCGGGCGCCTGCATCCAGTGTTCCTACGAGCACTGCTCCACGTCCTTCCACGTGACCTGCGCACATGCAGCTGGTGTCCTCATGGAGCCCGACGACTGGCCCTATGTAGTGTCCATCACCTGCCTCAAGCACAGAGCGGGCGGCGCTGGGGTGAGTGCTGAGGCCACATTCCCGGCTACACGAGGGGCCCCGCCCATGTGGGCTAGCCCTGCCCACTTGGCCTCCTCCGCTTGGGCAAAACCCCGCCCACACATGCCATTGCCCCCCTCCCCCCAGGGTCAGCTCCTGCGCGCTGTGTCCCTGGGCCAGGTCGTCATCACCAAGAACAGGAACGGGCTGTACTATCGCTGTCGTGTGATCGGCAGTACTGCGCAGACCTTCTACGAGGTCAACTTCGACGATGGCTCCTACAGCGACAACCTGTATCCAGAGAGCATCACTGTGAGGGGCAGGGCAGGGAGGGGCGGGGCGGGGCGGGGCGGGCTTCCGGGACGGGGGGCGGGACCTCACCGTCTGCTTCCTGCAGAGCAGAGACTGCTTGCGGCTAGGCCCGCCTCCTGAGGGCGAGCTGGTGGAGCTGCGGTGGACGGACGGCAACCTGTATAGAGCCAGGTTCATCTCGGCGGCCACCAGCCTCATCTACCAGGTGAGCAGCCGCACAGCGGCCGTCTGGCGACGCTCAGCCTCTGCCAGCCTACCCCATGTCAGTGCTCACACAGGCTACCGGCGGCGTGGAGGCCAGGGCTGGGGACGCTTGGCACCAGGGTGGGGCTTGGGGAGCTACCCACAGAGCAGCCTGGGGTGGAGCTGCCAGCCTGAGCTGTGCAGCAACACCTGGTCTCAAGACAGCAGGAAGCACAGAGCTGAACAACACAACTGCAGCACAGCTGTGCTCCCACCTGGGCAGACGCGAGGGGAGGGGGCGGGTCCAGCCCAGCCATCCCTTCCCAGGAGACAGGCAGCTTGGGGACACACACCGCACAGTGTGTGGCCAAGCAAGATGCTGGCCCAAAGTGGGAGGGCAGCCAGGTTACCCCACCCTGGAGCCCAACAGCAGGGCATGGGTGTATTCACTTGTCCATCACACTCCTCTCAAGACAGTTCCAGAAGCCTGTGTGAGCCCATGGAGACAGCCTGGACTGAGGGCTGTAGCTGTTCAGAGTGTTGGGGGCGTGGTACAGCCTGCCCTTTGGAGTATCACAGATGGGTGGCAGTGGGCACCTTCCAGAATTCCCCTCCTGGGGAACCTGACTCTCAGTGTACGGACTGTCAGAGCCACACTGTGCAGTCCAGCTGCTTCCCGGCAGGCCTCCTGTCCAGGCTCACCCCTGCTCCAGTGTCCCCTCAAAGGCACCAGAAGAGCCTTGGCCTCCACCACTTGACTTCATCCAGCCAGGAGGCCAGGCTGAAACCCAGGCCACTGGTCACTTGGGCTCCTCACTGCTGTCACCAGAGAAGGTGGCCTGATGCCAGAGCACCCATGGTGTCCACCTCCCAGCCCAGCAGCCTGACCCATCCCTTGGGCATCACTTCTGGAGGAGGGGGTCTGTTTGGGGTGGCATGCCAAGCTGTCACTCTGAGTTGAGGAAAGCAGGTCCTGAGGACCCTGGGGATCCCCTTAGTCTCCCGTCCAGGACCTGTGCCCAGCCCTCTGCACAGTCAGACCTGGCGTCTGGTCCTGGAGGCCACAGCGCTGCTGCCTAGGCGCGTCTCACCCATGTCAGCCATCTGCCACCCAGGGCCTGCTCAGAACCTTGGCAGCCCTGGGCTTGGCCAGCTGTCCACAGGGCTCTGTGACCCCAGGATGCCTGAGTCTTTGCCACCTCTGGACTCTTGGTGGGTGTGGGGCCAGCACCCTATGGCCCTCCCCATGCTGACTCCCCATGTTGCTGCAGGTGGAGTTTGAGGACGGGTCTCAGCTGACGGTGAAGCGTGGGGACATCTTCACCCTGGAAGAGGAGCTGCCCAAGAGGGTGCGGTCCCGGCTGGTGAGTGTCCTGGGCACCTCCCTCTGGGGCGTGGAAGATGCAGTCCCAGACAGGCTGCCCCCTCCTCCTTGGCCATAAGTGACGCCCCAGCACTGACCACAGTCATCAGGGCTCACGACTCTGGACTCTGCTCAGCCAGGGGACAGCTGTCTGCAGAGTCTGCAGATCTAGGGACGGGTAGGCACCACACCTTGGGTGTGAGTCAGGGTGCAGTGGCAAGCGTGGTCCCGAGGGGCTTTGCCGGGGTGACAGCCTGACCCATCTCATCTCTGTGGTTGTGTTTTTGTTTTTTGGGGTTTTTTATAGCTCTTTGGGGACTCTCCACCCAGCTCCCAAATAAATACGTGGAGACTTATTCTTTCTTACAAATGCCTGGCCTTAGCTTGGCTTGTTTCTAGCCACCTTTTCTAGCTTAAATTATCTCATTTCTCTTTACGTTTTGCCTTTGGGCTTTTCACCTTTCCTTATTCTATATATCTTTCTTTCCTTCTTACTCCGTGGCTGGTTGTGTGGCTGGGTGGCTGGCTCCGGGTGTCCTCCTCTCCTCCTTTTCTTGCTCCTCTCCTAAGCCTAGATTTCTTCTATTTCTTCTCTCTGCCTGGCAGCCCCACCTAGTTCTCCCTCCTGCCTAGCTATTGGCCATTCAGCTCTTAAACAGAAAAATCAGGTGTTTTAGGCAAGCAAAGTAACAAAGCTTTACTGAATTAAATGTAATGTAAAAGAATGGAACCCACCTTAAACTAACTCCACAACGTATCTCTGATGTCTGTAGTCACTGGGCACTGGCATACCACAGGAGCCCAGCTTCTCTGGAGACGATGTGAAGGCTGCTAAGCGCCCACGGGTGGCCACCATGCTGGCCACCACCACGGAGGACACAGGGCACAGCCCAGAATACCTGGCCTTCGTGGAGAGCCTGCTGCAGGCACAGGGCCGACCTGGGGCACCCTTCTAGATGCTGCCCACCCCTGTCCCCACTGCGGGACCTACCTGGGCAACAGGACCAGCAGGATCCAACATGGCCGGACTCAGGGAGAGGGGCCAGTGTCCCTGGACTGCAGCGATTCCGTGGGACCCGGCCTGGCTGTGCTTTTCTCCTAAAGGTGCTACGGGGCATCCCAGAGCCTCCTGTGACAGACGCCAGCCAAGGACGCTGGGGCACAGCCCCAACTGTCTTCTAGATTTGTGGCTTTAAAAACTGACAGCGGAAACGCTCGTTCTCCTCGCAACCAAGATGCGAGGAGGTAAAAGCTTCGTCCTTGTTTGCTGCCTGCAGATGTCATTTGTCTACTGAGCAGGTGGAGAGGTACTTCTGTACAGGTGTCGCCCTGGAGGACGACAGCCCAGTGCACAGTGACCTCTGTGGTGGCTGCTTGTGGTGTCTTCTGCTTCCTGCTGGGGGAGGTGGGCCCTGCAGGAGCGTGAGTCCCTTCCCCGTCCTGCCCCCCCCGCCCCGCCCCCGCCATGCAGAGTCCACCTCACTCTGCCTCCACTGCCTAGGATGGCAGGTGTCCCCAGGGGTGAGCCAGGCTTCCAAGGTGACTGAGTCCCACAGCTGTGGCCTGGGGTTCCATGAGCCTCCACGGCTGAGGGCCGGGGAAGCAGGTGCCACCTCCCTTGCAGCGCGAGTCAAGAGACAGGGACCCAGACTGCACTGGTGGCGCTGCCTGTGGGGTAGCGCTGTCGCTAGAGGCCACTGCCATCCTAGCGCTTCAGTCCGTCCCCAGGATGGACAGCTCATCTAAGTGACAAAGGACCGCACAGACAGGCCTGGCCTGGGGACCTGCTGGGTACTTGGAGGGACCGGGCCTCTCCTGAGTGCCCAGTGCCGCCGTGTCCATGTATACTTGGAAATTCTATTTATATTGTAAAGAGAATAAAAAGGGCCCAACCTTGGGCCTAGAGGAAGAGGCTGGGCCACAGAGGTCTCGGGCTGCATCTCTTGTGGGCTCTGCAGTGGCTGCAGAAGGCCCTGCACACACACCTCACAGAGACGCCTGGGTTTTACTTTGTGCAAAAAAAAAAAAAACACAAAACAACAAAACCTCGCCCCCCCCCTTTTCTCCCCACCCCAAATGAAGGATGTCGTATTTTTGCCTCAGTCTCAGGCCTCTAGTTCAGTATCAGTTAAAGCCCTTGAGCACCTCCTATTCCCGCCTGGCCATGGCTGTGTCCTCATTTCTGGCCAGGGCCAGATGGGCTCAGGATGGAGGTCTCCTTAGCCAGGATGATGGGAACAGCGTGTCCTGGTCTGGGTATAGGGGCTGCCAGGAGGTGGGACACCATCCACAAGACCTCTCCATCTTACCGCAGTGGCACGGGGCTGAGTCAGTGTATCCCCACAGGATGCCAGGGTTCTCTGACTCCCCTTGCTTGTCAGTAGCCCAGCTGCTGTCTGCCTCCCATGCTAGCTAGGGCCACAGATGAGCAAAGGTCCTGGGGTTGAGCAGAGGGAGCCCAGCAAGAGTCACAGAGGGAGGAGTGGGGGCAGGGTGGGCCTGCTGGTGGGCTGCAAGGGAGACTTGGGTTTGACCCGAGGGAGGAGGAGGGCCGGAGCCATGGAGGCTGTGGGTAGAAGCCTAGAGGATACTCACAAAGGGATGTCAGCGGCAGGCAGCCAGGTGGGGCAGATGACCCTTGTTTTCCATTCCTCTTTGAAACATAAAAGACTTTGGGGCAGGCAAAAGCTCTGGGGAGGAAAGGGGAGGCAGCCTTGGAGGGGACATGGCCAGGATCCTGTGGAGGTAGGGTGCTGTTCCAGGAGGGGACATCTAACTAGCTCTGACCCTGCCTGGCACATCCTACTGAGCTCAGACTGTGGCCTGCAGCCCTGGGCCAAGTCTGGCCCTAGACCTGTTTTTTTTGTCAATAAAGTTTTATTTGCACATGGGCCACTGTGATACTTATTTGCATGTGGCAGCCATTGGCCCTACCTCTGTGATTGCCTGGCCTGGAAAGCTGACCCTAGATTGGACCTGAGCTACCGGCCGCACAGCCCGTGCCCTGGCAGCCATCTCTTCCTGC
Source organism: Peromyscus eremicus (assembly GCF_949786415.1). Lineage (NCBI taxonomy): Eukaryota > Metazoa > Chordata > Mammalia > Rodentia > Cricetidae > Peromyscus > Peromyscus eremicus. The sequence continues at coordinate 6,518,694 of NW_026734286.1, read as the reverse complement.
AGCAGTGGGGATGCCCAGGAACACTGAGTCAGTAGCTGCCTTCTTCAGTCAAAGCCCACCCGGCCCTGCCTGCCCCTGCCCCTGCCCCTGCCCCTGCCCCTGCCCCTGCCCCTCTGTTCCTGTCACTCATAGGCTCTCGGGTTTGGAGAGCACTTGATCCCTGCATGAACCTGGGAGCTCAGGGTGGAGAGACGGTATGGCCTCCATCCTTGTCCCGCCAGTGAGCTCCACAGAAGAGTGCAGCCCTGGTTCCTAACCCCAGTCACAGCTCACAGCCTCCTGGACAACCTCAAAAGCCATGTCCTCTTCTCCCTCATCAGACATCCCCACACTGCTCTCCATCCCTCTGAAAAGCTGGCCATTCAGCTGCCCAGGCCTGAGGAGAACCATTCTGACAACCTGAGTCACAGACCCCAAGGACGTCACCAAAGCAGGCACAAGGGGGGCTGCCTCAGGGCCCTGGCAGCCCAGCAGTGACGTCGTGGCTGCAGAGGGCTCCTGTCATGACACATGTCCCCACACAACCCAGCTTTATCCTCAAGAAACGGAACCCAAGCTTTGGCTGCTTAGATGAGTCCTGAGCGTCCACGTAGGCAGCCAGATACATCCCTGTTGCTACTTCTTCATTTTCCGGGGCTGCTGGGAGTCAGGGCTACAAAGTAGGGCCTTGGGTGATAGGTGGAAGCTTGAAGGCCAGGACCAAGCCGAGGGCCCACAGGGCTATGCCCAACCCAAGGCTCCATGGTCCCAGCCCACAGGAATCCTGAGTCCCTTGGCTTGGGACATGATTGCTCTGGCTCCTATCTCAGTGCCAAAGTTTCTATTGCTATGATCAAACACCAGAGCCAAAGCGACTTGGGGGAGGGTTAGGGTTAATTCACCTTACACTTCCACATTGCTGTTCATAATCCAGGAACTCAAGTGGGACAGGAACCTGGAGGCAGGAGCTGAGGCAGAGGCCGTGGAGGGTGCTGCTTACTGGCTTGCTCCTTATGGCTTGCTCAGCCTGCTTTCTTATAGAACCCAGGACCACCACCCCAGAGATGGTATTATTTACAGTGGGCTGGAGTCTCCCCATCAATCACTAATTAAGAAAATGCCCTACAGCCCAATCTTATGGAGGCATTTTCTCAATTTAGGATCCTTGACATGGAACGAGTCAGGACACTGGTCTTTTCATAGCTTTGCTTTTTTATCTGTCTCCCCAGGGGTCTCTCATATAAACTCTTGTCATAGGTTTGAGATCCTTTCAAACAAACCAGCCCACCCCCTCAGGCCAGCAGCACCCTCAGCAAACATACCTTCTCCCAGGAAAGCCTCCTCCACAGGTTATGGGAGAAAAAAGTAAAATAGGTATTAGGCTGTGGGTATGATCAGGGTGAAGCCCCACCTATAATCCCCCAGTGAGGGCTGGGGGCGTGGTCAGGATGGAGCCCCGCCTAGAATCCACCAGTGAGAGGCTGGGGGCGTGGTCAGGGTGGAGCCCCACCTAGAATCCCCCAGTGAGGGGCTGAGGGTGTGGTCAGGGGTGGAGCCCCGCCTAGAATCCCCCAGTGAGGGGCTGGGGGCGTGGTCAGGGTGGAGCCCCGCCTAGAATCCCCCAGTGAGGGGCTGGGGGTGTAGTCAAGGTGGAACTGTCACTCTAGGAAATTGGGAAGGTGCAGAGACAGTTGGGTTTAGTAATCCACAGCTTCCTGCTGATCGTTGGAGGAAGGAGCAGGCAAACGGCCCCTGGCTGAAGCGGTGCCCACTGCCCGGTTGTGGTCTCTGGATTTTGCGTTGCACAGATGGTTTGTGTGCTTGGTTTGTTTGGTTTTGTTTTTTAATAATCTAGTGTTGGGCATGGCCGATGTTTCTAGTGCAAACATTGCTGAAGCAGGACACCTGGGGACACCACCCTCAGTTCGTACACACTGCTGGGGACAGAAGTCTGCCTACAGTCCACAGATACAGTTGATTTTATTTATTTATTTATTTATTTATTTATTTATTTATTTATTTATTTTTGTCATTGAGTTTTTGTTTTTTCTAGACAGGGTTTCTCTGTGTAGCCCTGGCTGTCCTGGAACTCACTCTGTAGCCCAGGTTGGCCTCAAACTCACAGAGATCCACCTGGCTCTGCCTCCCGAGTGCTGGGTTTAAAGGCGTGCGCCAACATGCCCTCCAGCCTTCAGTGAACAGTGTTCTGCGGGTCGAGGACACTGAGGCAGGAGGATGAGGCATCACTGCAGCCTCCTGATGGTCTCAGGGCATGGAGGCCTCTGACTGCTCTGTGTGCATGCGTGTGTGTGTGTGTGTGTGTGTGTGTGTGTGTGTGTGTGTGTGTGTAGAACACAGGTCAGCACTGGGTGTCTCGCTCAGTTGCTCCCCTCACTGAGCCCAGAGCTGATCCATTCAGCCAGGCTGTCTGGCCAGCGAGCCCAGGAGACCCTCGGGTCTGCAGTTACAGTGCTCAGCACCATGCCTGGCTGTCTTTCCCCGTGGGTTGGGTCCTGAGTCCCCAGGCTTGTGCCCCTGCTGTCCACTCTCTGGTCCTGACTGGAGTTTTCCTCATTGTGGAATCTGGTTTTTGGTGAGAAAAGCGGGGTGAGATTTGAGCTCATGCCGCAGCGGCCCCTCCTGGTGTCCCCAGCTGTCCCAACTCTGATCTTCGCAGGATGCCCTGTGGCTCCTAAAACAAGGGTGGACAAGGACTAGTTACGATCAGCAGAAATCCTCGCTGCAGCTTCTGGTTGGCTTCTATGCAGAAGACAGGAAATCACAGTTGTTTCCCAGGCTCCTTGGCCAGGCTCCACGGTCACATGACACAGCTCTGGGGAATGAAGCATAAGTGGCTGGGGAATTCTAGGGACATCTCTGTCTTCTCCCCAAGAACAACAGAAAGTCAGGCGGGGCCACCCGTTTCTGTCATTCATTTACCTTTCTCCTATATGCAATGTGGTGTGATGGCTGGAGTCACAGCAGCCATCAACAGTCCTGAGTGAGGCTAAGTGCTCATGAGGTCACTCGGGGGTTGGTTGTGTAAATTGTCCCATCATGGCCAATCTCAGGCTACCAGCATGATGTTGCAAAATCTTGTGGGTTAGAGGATAAGCCCAAGCATGACAATGGCTGTGTAGCAATGGTATCAGCCAGGGAAGTGTTCTGGATTCTTCTGGAATCATCCATCTGAAAACTGATAACATTTAATTTCTTGTTACAGCCCCAGAGTTTATGGTGATTGACTCCCTGCAGCCCAGACACCTGCCTGGTGGCCTGAAGCCTGGCTTGTCCTATGCAGCCTCTGAGGGTGGCTTTTCCATCCAGCTCCAGCAGGAAGTCTGTGGGTGGAATGTTGGAGTCTCATCTGCTTGCTTAGTAACAGGGTAACATGACCCATCGCGAAGGCCCAGGTTCCGGAAGCCTGTCACCTGTCACCTCTTGGGGCTGGTGGCCGCAGACCCGCAGCTCACAGCGTGAGGTTCAGCTGTGTCCCTTGCCTTCTGATTCTGAGTGGGCTGCTGTCACACCTGGGTGAGCCCCTCCCAGCCACCGAACCGCTATTTATTTATTCTTACTTATGTATTTGTTTGGTTTTTCCAACAGGGTTTCTCTGCGTAGCCCTGGCTGTCCTGGATCTCACTCTGTAGACCAGGCTGGCCTGGAACTCATAGAGATCCGCCTGCCTCTGCCTCCCCAGTGCTGGGATTAAAGGCCATCACCACCCAGCTGTAAAAATAAGTCATAAAAATAGTTTTTAAAAGTTGTTATTGCAGCCGGGCGGTGGTGGCGCACGCCTTTAATCCCAGCACTCGGGAGGCAGAGCCAGGCGGATCTCTGTGAGTTCGAGGCCAGCCTGGGCTACCAAGTGAGTTCCAGGAAAGGCGCAAAGCTACACAGAGAAACCCTGTCTCGAAAAAACAAAAACAAAAGCAAAAAAAAAAAAAAAAAGTTGTTATTGCAGGGCCTGGTGGTACAGGTTCATTATCAGAGAATGGAGGCAGAAGGGTCAGGAGTTCAAACTCATCCTTGGCTACATGGGGAGTTTTAGGACTAGCCTCGGCTACAAAACAAAACAAAAACAATTTGCATATACCATGTACAAATGAAACACCATTCCCCTCTTACTTACACACATAGTTCACCATGATGGAAACATTAAATAAAAATGCCAGAAATGAATGATTGCACGTGCCTTTCTGTGTGATGAGATCTTATGTCGTTTGTACCACGTCCCAGGATGGATGTGTGTCCTCCACCTGTGTAGCATCTGGGCTGTGTACGTGTAGTGAATGTACGATCTGCTGATTAACTGTCACAGCGTCACAGAGGTCATGGTCAGGTCGAAGGTCACATCAGCCTAAACGTACAGTGTGTTGCCTCGAGTTATGGGAACAACAGGTGGCCACAGTCACTGTAGTGAGAGTGTGACCTGAACACTCTTGGCCGGCTGGTTTTATGTCAGCTTGACACAAGCTAGAGTCACGTGAGAGGAGGAGACCTCCACTGAGAAACTGCTTCCATAAGATCAGGCTGCAGGCAAGCCTGTAGGGCATTTTCTTAATTGATGATTGATGGAGGAAGCCCAGCCCAGTGTGGGTGGTGCCATCCCTGGGCTGCTGGTCCTGGGTTCTATAAGAAAGCAGGCTGAACAAGTCACAGGGAGCAAGCCAGTAAGCAGCACCCTCCACGGCCTCTGCCTCAGCTCCTGCCTCCAGGTTCCTGCCCTGTGTGAGTTCCTGTCCTGACTTCCTTCCATGATGGATGATGATCTGGAAGTGTAAGCTGAATTAACCCTTTCCTCCTCAGGTTGCTTTTGATCATGGTCTGTCACCACAGTAGTAGAAACCCTAAGACACCTTGTCCCAGAATTCTGGGCACCCGAGTCTATGTATTTTATCTTATGCCTCCTCTCACAGTACCTGACTTATAAAGAAAACATTAAATTTCATCAGATGTGTTTCTTTGAAAATGTACGTGGTTTTTCCAGAGAGGGTTTCTCTGTGTAGCCCTAGCTGTCCTGGAAATTGATCTGTAGACCAGGCTGGCCTCAAACTCAGAGATCCGCTTGCCTCTGCCTCCCAAGTGCTGGGATTAAAGGTGTGCGCCACCATTCAGCTCTAAAAATGAGTCTTAAAAATAGTTTTTAAAAGTTGTTATTGAGGGGCCTGGTGGCCCAGGTCCAGACATCCCCCTGGGGTGCTGGAGGGGTCCTTGAAGGTCTTGGGTGGAGTCTCTGTGTCTGAGAGACCCCCTTGGTCCATATTGAGGAGGTACACGGCACAAACCTAAACACAACAAACATCCAGAGAATGTGTATGAAAAACTAATTCGGCTGCTTGGTGGTGGTGGCTCACGCCTTTAATCCCACCACTCAGAGGCGGGCGGATCTCTGTGAGTTCGAGGCCAGCCTGGTCTACAGAGTGAGATCCAGGACAGCCAGGGCTACACAGAGGAACCCTTGTGGCGGCATTCCTGCTGAGCAGCACCCAGCCCATTAATCCATCTTTTAGTTAGCAGACACCTTTTGTTTCCCTTGTTGCCCTCTATGTGAATCCTGTCTTGGAGTTTCCCAAGGATCAAAGTCCTATGCAAAACTTGATTCAAGAAAACCTCGGTACCTGAGAAATTGAGGAATTTGCACTTGGCATTGTATTGTTGGGAGCTCATTTCAGGTTGTTTTGAACATATGGAAATTAACTGCTAAACTGTAATAGAAAGAAATAAAAATGCCCTAGGCGAAGGGTTAGTGCTTCAGTCCTTTGAGGCTGGACCCCCCTGCAGCCATGAAAGGCTAGATTCATTCTTAGGATGCCTCTGAGTCTTCTTTCCACAGATCCACGTGAACCCACACACCAGTGCCACAATAATTGGTTACAAACCCTGTCTCAAACTGGGTGGTGGTGGCGCACGCCTTTAATCCCAGCACTCGGGAGGCAGAGCCAGGCAGATCTCTGTGAGTTTGAGGCTAGCTTGGGCTACAGAGTGAGTTCCAGGACAGGCGCAAAGCTACACAAAGAAACACTGTCTCAAAAAACCAAAACAAAAAATAAAACAACAAAAAACCAAAACCAAAAAACAAAACCATATCTCGAAAAACCAAAATAATAATAATAATAATTAGAAGGCAACAGACATGTTCGTACATGTGGACTGGCCAATGCCGTCTTTGAGGCACATGCATTGCCTTTGAGTTGTCAGAGTCTCACAGATTCCTGGGCCTTTATTCTTGAGGCTGTGTTGGAGTTTTGTAGAAACAATAGTTTCCCTGCAGTGCCCCAAGTCTGCGAGGCCACTGGGAACTTGGCTGAGTGGCATCCACGTTTGCAGCATGATTGCCCTACTCTGAATGCTCTGTTCCTGACACCTCTGCACCTGCGCCCCTCAAACCTTTCACTTTTCCAGGGGATAGCAAAGGCTAGACCAGGCTCTCCCTCCAGGAATGCTTCCTCCACTGCTTCTGTTCTTCAGTTCCATGTTGTTGTTCAGTATGGTTTGAATGAGAATGGCCCCCACTGGCTAATATATAATATAATATAATAATATGTAATTTATTTTTTATTTTATGTACTTTGGTGGTTTGCGTGCATGTATGTCTGTGTGCAGCGTCAGATTTTGGAGTTATAGACAGGTATTAGCTGCCATGTGGGTGCTGGGAATCGAACAAGGGTCTTCTGGAAGAGAAGTCAGTGCTCTTAAACTACTGAGCCATCTCTCCAGCCCCTGGCTCATATATTTTTAAAGCTTAGTCCCCAGTTAGTGGAACTGTTTGGGAAGGATTTAGAGGTGTGGCCTTGCTGGATGAGGTGTGTCATTGGCTTTGAGGATTCAATAGCCCCATGCCAGGCACAGTGTCTCTCTCTCTCTCCCTCTCTCTGTCTCCTGTTGTGGATAAGTAAAAAGATCTCAGCTGCTGCTCCAGAGCCATGCCTGCCTGCTGCCGTGTTCCTGCAATGAAAGTCATGGATTCGCCCCTGTAACCATGAGCCCCAGTATACTACTCTGTTATAGTTTGCATGGTGTCTTATCACAGTAATAGAACAGTTACTGTTCATTTTGGGGCCTGTTGAGGCAGCTCGGGGTCCGTGATGGGGTGTGGTGAGTGATCGGGCACAGTACTTACCTATGCCTCAGACTCTCAAAACCAGCCCAAGAAGTCTATCCTACTTTCAAAGGATTTGTGGAAATAGAGAAATGGCCCTTAAGTTGCCTAAGGCACACACAGGGCAAGGGGCAGAGCTGGGATTTGACCCCGTGATATCTGTGCTCAGAGTCCACACTCCTAGCACCTGGACCACATTCTGAAACATACGGAAGGGAAGGATTGTGTGTGCTGTGGCTCTGGGTGGTCACAGGGCAGGTGATCAGCAAGGCCTTGCAAACATCTGCTTCATAGAAAATGCCCCAAGTGGCTAGTGTAAGTAATCCCTTCTCCCCGTGACATGCCCTATAGCTCTCACCAAGCACCCAGAAACCCTCGCTGCTCAACAGAATGCCCACCCAGGCCTGACATTCCGGATTCCCTGAGAAGGGTTGACTTATTGTGTCAGTCAATATTTGCCCCAGGGCAGCCCGGCCCGGGAACCTACACAAGATCCTTTGTCATTAGGGGTTTAATTCTATTAGCCATCCTTTTACCCTGACCACGCCCCAGCCCCTCACTGCGGGATTCTAGGCGGGGCTCCACGCTGACCACGCCCTCAGCCCCTCACTGGGGGGATTCTAGGTGGGGCTCCACCCTGACCACGCCCCCAACCCCTCACTGGGGGATTCTAGGCGGGGCTCCACCCTGACCACGCCCCCAGCCCCTCACTGGGGATTCTAGGTGGGGCTCCACCCTGACCACGCCCCCAGCCCCTCACTGCGGGATTCTAGGCGGGGCTCCACCCTGACCACGCCCCCAGCTCCTCACTGGGGATTCTAGGCGGGGCTCCACCCTGACCACGCCCTCAGCCCCTCACTGGGGGATTGTGGGTAGGGATCTCACCACTGAATCACTCCCTCAGATATGGAACCTCGTGCATAAATCATGAGGCTAGGAACCCCACTCATATCCCTTGCCCTGAAACTCAGGAACTGAGGTAATGTCTACACACGAGTTTGAAGCATTAGCCTTGGAGATAATTCGTTATCCACCATTAGGTAACAATTCCCTGCAGAGCCATTTTTCCTACAATGTAAGGTTGTGAACTTTTCCATTTATGTTTAATTGTGGACATTTCTTTGGTCACTAATTACCCTTGTCCCACATTTAATACCATCTCGTTTTAAAATTTTTCAGTGATATCCTAACCAACAGGCATCCGTACCCCTTCAAGTGTTGGTAAGTTTGACCAGTGCACACTGTTTACTGACCACAAGAAAACATGAAGAGACCATTTTCCCCAGAATATTTTACATCATAGTCACCATCAGCGCTTCCTGCATGGCCTCTGTCCCTCAGAACCAGTGGGACTCTACCCGGCCTGTGTCTGGCCCGTTCCTCTTTCCTGGCCGTGGGATATTCTACCAGAAACAACAACTTTTTGATCGTTAACGGAATGATAACAATACAGTGTTGCAGATGCACGTGGAGCTTTTGTGATTATTTTGAGGTGTTGTATTTCTGTCCTTGTGATGATCGATGTGAAGGGACCTAAAATCAGCAGGGTCTGTCTGAGAGGGGCTTCCACACCCACGTGACCTCCCGGATCGGGGCAGCACTGACCCAGGTGCAGCCAGCATCAGGACCCTCCACCCCCAGGCTGCCCTGGAGTCCTGATCCTTCTGTCTCAGCCTGCCACGTGCTGGGGTAACAGGTGTGCATTCTCACAGCTGTGAAATGAGGCTTTTGTAAAGAAACTTCTACAGTTGCCTTCACCCATGATTTCGAGGGAAGACCTCACACCCAGAACACGTAGTCACCACGCCATGGGGAGGGCAGTCACAAGCAGGGTCACAGTGAGGAGCCCGGCTGGTGTGGCATTTGGTGAAGGGACAGGAGGTAAGTAAACCCTGTGTGGGACAGCAGGGGACATCTGATAAACGGTCTGCCTCAACAGCTGTCTGCTAACAACTGCAATAACGTGTATTGATGAGGACATAATCACCCTAATTAAAAGCTAATAATGACAAGTTAATTGCCTTTAAAAGACTAACTGAGGCCGGACGGGATTTATCTGCCTCCTCCCTCACTGCAGAGGCTGATATGTGGGGACTAATTACTTGAATCAAATCTTACAGAAAACTAATCATCCCTGTGCTGTTGGCCAAGGAATGAAATGGTGGTCTGGACGGCTGCAAGATCTCCAGGCCCACACAGAGAGGAAGGGTGGGAGAGGCTGACACCAGATTCAGGGGATCCCCTGACCACGCCCCCAGCCCCTCCCTCACTGAGGGATTCTAGGCGGGGCTCCATCCTGACCACGCCCCCTAGGCTTCCCACATCACCGTCCTCAGCTCTAACTGAAAACAAAGACTCCTTTCAGAATATTCCTATATCTTTGTTTATCATCTACTTGGGCTAATTGTGTGTAACTTCCCCAAAGACAAAATGGTAAGTTTGTTAAGGAGCATCTCCACGCAGCCAATCCTCGGGGTCAGGTAAAGGAGGGCCTTTCTGAGAATCTTTGTTGTCTCACAACAGGGTTTCTCTGTGTAGCCCTGTGTCCTGGAACTCCCTCTGTAGCCCAGGCTGGCCTCGAACTCACAGAGATCCGCCTGCCTCTGCCTCCCGAGTGCTGGGATTAAAGGTGTGTGCCACCACCGCCCGGCTGACAGTGTCGTTTTCTTGTTTTAACATCCACAGAATCATACGGCTTCAGTCTGATTCTCAAACTGTTCCCTGTGTCAAAAGTGACTAACACCCCCACCCAGCCCTCCTGGAACCAACTTCCCGTCTGTGGATCCCTGCCCTGGACACTTCCTGTCATGGAGTCTACAGTGTGGCTTTTGTGTCTGGGTCTCTCTCCAGCACCTGGTCCCTCCACACTGGCTAGTGTCAGCGACTTTATCTTCTTTGTGGCTGTATGATATTCCAGTGCCACACCTACCTTTATGGTCTCCCCAGACACTTTGGTGGTTTTTGCTTTTGTGTCAGGCTGACCTTGAACTGATGATCCTCATGCCTCAACCATGTTGGGACGTGTCCCCCACATCTGCCTGAGGTTTGGCTTTGGAGGACAGAGGGGCAGCGTGGGGCCGTGGAGGGCTGTGAGAAGCCCTGTGAGGGGATAGGGGACAGGCAGGGTGAGCCTGTCCCAGCTGTGACCTGTCTTCCTGCCTGCTTCTGGGTCCAGGAGGCCACAGGCTGAACACAGCTGGGCATGGGAGGGTAAACAGCTGCCTTTGTGGGGTGTAGACGCCCTGGCTTTGTCTGAGGGCCTGGGGCGGGGCGGGGGGGGGGCAGCCAGTGCTGTATCTTTTGTCCTCTGATTGAAATGCAAAGTGAAAACCAAGTCCGCGGCTTTCCCCAGCTGTTAATACATTCAGGCCCAGGGAACAGATTTTGTTATCAGAACAGGTTCCCCCACACCTACTTTTCCTCCTGTTTGTAAAGTGACCTGACAGGACAGAGGACGATGGTGAGAATCAGAAAGGAACTCACTGTCCACAGGTGCCACACTCACATGGAAAGATAAGGCTTAATCTTGGAATAAAAAGATGGGGAGACAAGCAGGGGCCCTTGGGACCAAGTCACATCCAAGTAAACCCACTGTCACTTGAAGATGCATTTAGCCAGGGGCGGTTGCACACGCCGATAATCCCCCAACTCAGGGAGGCTGAGGCAGGAGGGTCGTAGGTTCAAGGCCAGCCCGGTCTCAATAGGGAATGCCATAAGGCCATTAATGAAGGGGACGAAGTTGCTCAGCCCAGGGTCTGAAATGCTTGGTGCATGCTCGAGGTTAGGACACCCTCACCGAGCAGCTTGCTTTAGAAGATGCATGTCTGGCATCGTCTATGCACATCCCATAATATTTCCAGCCACTGTATGAGGATCTCAAAGGTTCAGCCTCAATCCAGAGGGGAGTACTACACAGCCATGAAAGAGACCTAGGGAGGGAGGGAGGGTTCCTGGAGGGTCCTCACCCTTCCCAACTCCTGGTCAGATGCTGCAGCGGGAACTACAGCGGCTGAAAGACATTGGCTTGTGAAAACACTGCGGAATTGGGTCAGCCAGTATATGACAACGATGTCTTCACATCTTCATGGAGTCTAGGAACAGTGTAAGATGGGGCTGAGGGAATGTTTATGTTTCTACAGGAGAAACGAGAAGTTATGGATACCATCAAAAGGGATAAAAATCTAGCATGAGCAAGAGGAGTCTCTTGGATGCTTCGGCAGCTGAGATGCTTCTGGGAAAGATACAGCGAGCCTTTGAAGAGACAGCTGATCCTCCCACCTGGGGACAGCTTAACCATTTATGCAACAAAGGGGAGGCGATAATTCGAATGACTCAGAAACCTCAGGATGCTGCAAACCTGTTCCTTGCTATGCTATCTGTGATAACTACACAGGTAACAGGGCCAACTATACATATTGGGGCCTATGTTCCTAATCCTCCAACTAACTTAGGAGTAAGTTGGGAGATGTGCATATTCCTGTGATGGTTAAACTGCTGAGTTCATTAGAGACTGGCACAAGCATTCTACAGAACTTTGGACTCAACAAAATAAAACAGTGAGATAGTTAATGGAATAGCTGATGTGAGACAAACTGTTATACTGTTGGGGGGGTCAGTTGGAAATATTGAAGAAGCAGATAAAATTAAATTGTGATCAGAATGTTACAGCGTATTGTACTACACCTTTAAAGTTCAATGATAGCAAGCTTGACTGGAAAAAGTTTAAGATGCATTTGATGGGTCCCCCCAATTCTTCTCAAATGACTTAAGATTTGCAGCAAGAAATTAAGAAAACTTTTACAAAAAGGTTACCTCATGTGACAGGAACGGACATTACGGAAAGCCTTGCAGATACAATAGCCTCACTGAACCCTGTGAATCACTTGACTAGATTTCTTGTGTTAGCAAATACTACTCTTGTTCTACCTGTAGTAACCTTATTGGCTTTAAAATGTGTTTTGCCTTACTTACATGAGAGTGTAAAACAGAAAAAACTGTATGTGCTGTAAAGTTACATAATCTCCGATATGATTAATTGTTGCATATAAAAAAGGGGGATATGTTAGGGGAGATCCTGCAGATCTCTGTAGCTGGTTTGATTCCAGAGTTGGCACCTAGGTGAGCTGCCTTTGGTGGCTGCTACCTCGTGTCCCGTACTCTCTGAAGTGTGGAAATTTCATCTGAGAGTTTCCTAGGTTCAAAGTCTATGCAAAACTCGGTTGGGGAACAACCGGTCTGTATTCCGAGAATTTGCACTTGGCCTGGTCTCTTTGGGGGGCTTGGGTGTGAGGTGTTGGTGTGTGGAAAGTCACTTGCTAAAGGCGTGAACTGTGGACAACAAAAAGCCCTTTGCTAAGGGACAGGGTCAGCCCTCCAGAGGCTGGTCCCCCTGCAGCTGGAAAAGGCTAAAATTCATCCTTAGAGTGCTCTGTGCCTTCTTTCCATGACCCACGCCTGAACCCACACCCGATATACAACGCGACACTTCCGCCTCCATCTGTCCAGAGGGATGCGCTCAAGGCTCAGGCGGCCTGTGAAGGGAAAAATCGGAGATGCCTTCTTAGAGGGCTTTAGTACTGGGCTTTGAAGATTGGGTAGGAGTTGCTTAGGCCCCATAGCCTGTTGGTCGGACTGCAGAACATTCCAGAGGGCCAGGCCTAAGCTGGTTCCCTCCTCGGTTGTTTCCTCCACTTCCGAGGTCGGGTCACTAAGGCAGACTTGTCCCAATCACCCTGCCTTCTTCAGTGTCTTCCCTACTTCTCCCCAGCCCCTCAACAGCCCACGTCACTGGCTGGTGAGCCCCGGAAACACGTCTGTCTCCACCTCCCCAGAGCTGGCATTGACAAGCATCTGCAACCATGCCTGGCTTTTTATGCGGGTGCTGGGATTCGAACTCAGGTGCTTTATCTGCTGTTTCCTCAGTCACTGTGTGACCTCGGAGGACAAACCCTTCTTTCTGGGCCCAGTGGTCACCACACCCCCCACCCCCGTCCTGGCCCACCCCCATGGGTGGCATCAAGGACCAGTCCACACTGAGGTCGGACGAATCTTCCTTTAATACAAAGTTGGTTTTTATCTACATACAGGGCAGCAGCGCCCATTGCTTCTGCCCCCAAAACGGCGCAGACAGAGCTGACCCGCTCTGCACTTGCTCCAGGGAGTCAGATGTCCCCAAGTGTCCTGCAGTCCCAGGGACCGGGTCCTCCACGCAGGGCACGGAGGCCACAAGTGGATGAGGATGCTCCTGGTGGCCGGGGCTGGACCAGTGTCCTCGGTGGCCTGTCCCTGCAGTCTGGCCCGAGTGCCCCCCAGCTTCACCCTCCATATCTGATATGTCTGAAGATCGATTTAAAAAAAAAACGAAAAAAAAAAAAAACAAAAAACTAAAAGAAGAACTAAGAGTGTGCCACTCACACGGGGACGAGGGACACGTCACGGGCTCAGTCCCACACTCGCACGTAACTGCCACATGACAAGCTGACTGAAAAAATAGGCCTCCCTCGGAGGCGCACATGGTGATCTTGTTTGTTTTTCAAAGTTTTGACCGGCACGATTTTGTTTCTTCTTAAAAAAATGAGGAAAAAAAATATACACTATTAAAAAAAAAGAAAGAAAATGTTGCCGATAGGCCGGCGGGGAGCCCTGGCGCAGAGCTCGGCCGTGGGGAGCAGAGGCTGCACCCCTTGGCTCTCCACCCCCGCCCCCACCCTGGAACCTCATCTGGAATCAGAAGGGAGTGAGGAATGTGCCGAGTTCGGAAGGCAGCAGCTGGGCCCCTGTGACGCCGGGCTCCTGGTGCCCTGCGGGGCCTGGGTCACATCTGGACACGTGGCGCAGGGTCTGGCGTCGGGCAGGGCCCATGGCTTATGTTGCATAATGATCAAAGCTGCCCAGGTATTCCAGCGCCGCCTGGAAGCAGAACTGGTACTCATCCTGCAGGGCAGAGGGGAAACTGAGGCACCTGTTCCAGGGACTGAGGGTTCCCAAGGCGGCAGCAGAGTCCTCCCCCAGGGCCTGCAGCCTGGTCCTTCCCTGGCCTCTGTTGTGGAATATTACTTTAACTCTGAAGGTGTGTTACATTGTTTCACACTTTAATTATGTAAAGATCCGGTGTTGCTGTTTCACCTCGCCTGCCTGAGGCACCTGATTGGTCTAATACAAAGCTGAACGGCCAATAGCTAAGCAGCAGAGGGATGGGTGGGGCTGGCGGGCAGAGGATAATAAGTAGGAGGAAGAATCTAGGCTAGAGAGGAGAGAAGGGGAAGAGAAGGAAGAGAGGGACATGCCCAGGGCCTGAAGCCTGAGGCGACCAGCAGGCAGCCAGACCGAGAAGGGTCAAGGGAGGGAGGGAGGGACGGAAGGAAGGAAGGAAAGAAAGAGGTAAAAAGCCTGAGGCAAAACAAAGATGAAGAGAAGCAGGTTAAGTTATAAGAGCTAGTGGGACAAGCCTAAGCTAAGGCCGAGCATCATAACGAACAATGAGTCTCTGTGTCAAGATTCGGGAGCTGGTTGGTGGCCCCCCAGAAAAAGCCTGGTATAGGCCTCAGTTTCCCCACCTGTACACAAGTATCACTAGATTCAAGACCTGTGATCCAGAGGCAGACACCTGATCAACCCCAAGCCTGCAGGGCTGTGGAGCTGGGGTGAGGGGATCAGGAGGGAAACTGAGGCTCAGCATGCAGAGGCATCTCGTGCATATTCCCATACCTCCGTCTGCACCATGGCGGGCCTCTGGGTCCGAAGCACCTTCACCGTCTGGAAAATGTCCACCACGCCCTCGTAGCGCATCCGCTCTAGCACGATGCTCAGGGTGATGAACACGCCTGTCCTGCCCACTCCAGCGCTGCAGGGGGGAGGGGGCGGTCACACGGGCTCCCGGCGCCTCCCCACGCCCGCGCCCCTGCTACCTGTCGGAGTCCCTCTGTGGCGCTCACCTGCAGTGCACCGAGATGGGCCCGTCCTGGCCGAACTGCTCCTTGGTCTTATGAACTTGGCCGATGAAGTCGATGAAGCCCTCGCCTGACTTGGGGGCGCCCTGCTCTGGCCAGTCCGTGAACTGGAACTGTCGAACGGTCCGGGACTGGCCATCCTGGGGCGGGGGACGGACAGGACAGCCTGGTCACAAACCCCTTCCGCCATCTTCTACACGACGAGAGCCTTTGCCATCCAACATCCGAGATGCCACCTTCCGTGGACGCTGGCCGCCCACACGGCTGATTATGGCACAACCCCCAAAGCTGCCGGGGTCAAACCCGGGAATCACCAAAATCCACCCCAGCTCCCAGCGGTGCCAAGGTGCTCCCACCTGCTGGAGACCTCTCCTGAACATGCCTGGCCTCGTCCACCTCACCCCACGTGCACTCGGTGGCTCTTCTTTCACCGAGTGTCCGTCCTCAGCCACTCAGGGCTCAGCCTGGCTGGCACCACCCCCAGGCCCCGGCCTCCATGCTCTCCTGGCACGGGCTGGGGGCCGTGCTCTCTCCCCGACACCTCCCTATCTTATGATGTCTCTCACTGAACCGAGGGCTGGTCGTTGGCCAGCACGCCCCCTTCACCCCTCCTCCTGCCTCAGTCCACAGAGCTGGACTGTCAATCCGGGTGCTGCAGATTCAAACCCAAGTCACCACAAACTTTACCTCCCAGCTGCCCCACCACTCACCCGGGCATCCGTGACCTTGAACTCACGTAGGATGTACTGCGGCATGTTGTACTCTGCCATCGGGTCCACCACGAAGTACTGGTAGCGGGCAGAGCGCTCAGCTGGCCAGTACTGGTGGCATTTCTCCTGTGGGGTGGAGGGCAGGGTCAGTGTCATGGCCCTGCCCGTGACCTTCCTGGCGGGCCCAGTGCACACTCACCCGGCCCATCTCTCGGAGCTTGGTGAGCATTACGACTATGGTGGAGTTGTTTTCCCACAGCGCTCGCCAGAAGTCCTCCGTGGTCTCTGCCAGTGGCCCCTGAGTCGCAATGTAGGCTTTCTGCTGCCTGGGGAGACAGGGCAAGTATGGGGTCAGACACACATCCTCCGTCCACTCTCCAAAGCCATCAGACATGCTCAGTCGGGCCAATACAGAGTTCTCTCACCCAGCCAGGACATCGTCCTCCCAGGAACTAGAGTTATAGGGTGCTAGGGACCAGACTAGGGTCATCTGCAGGAGAAGCCAGCGCTCTAACCACTGAGCCGCCTCTCAGTCCCAGGTCAGACTTTAATTTTAGCTTGGTGTCACTGAGGGAGCTCTGGGCTCTAACTCCCGCAATGGCAAGGCCAGGCGTGGGACCACGGAGGAGTCTCAATGGCCAGAGAGCTTGCTGTGCCTGTGAGGACCCGAGTTCAATCCCTGGTGCTGGGGAGGTGGTGACAGAGCAGCCCTGGGGGGCCGCTGCTCAGCCAGGATGGCGCCTGAGCGAGAACACCCCACAGGCTCAGGTCCCCAACAGGTGGAACTGCTGGGGAAGGATCAGGAGGGGTCACTGAGGCGGGTTTGAGGTTTCAGAGGTCTCTCCCTCTCTCTGCCTCTAATTTGCAGGTAAGATGTGAGCTACTCTTCAGTGCCTTGCCTGCCTGACACCATGATGGCCCCCGCCTGACCCCCCCAAGCCCTGAGCCCCAAACTTTCTTCTGTAAGTCGCCCTGGCGTCTCATCACAGCGACAGGACAGTAGCGAAGGCGGCCAGTCACACCCCCTGGGCAAGTGTCAGGAAAGTCAGCCCAGCTCATCAGACAGGGAAAGGCGTGCATGCAGGCTCCTCCCCCAACCCAACAACAGGCTGAGGATGGAGGGGCCCCGAAGGCGGGACCGATGCACCTGTAGCCATCGATGAAACTGGCATTGATGTAGTCCGAGCCCTCAACTCCACGGATGGGCTGCAGGCAGACTCGTGAGCTCTCATACGGCAGGATGTTCACCAGGCGGTTCTTGAACTTGTTGCAAGGCAGGCTGGCGGTGATGAAGCGGGAAGTGTGCGCCTTGGAGCTGGCGAGCCTCTGTGGGTGAGGGGTGGGCTGGTCAGGCACAGGGAGAGCCCCGACCCCCGTCACATCCATTTCATAGGTGAATGTGGAGGTCAGAGGACCACTTGAGGGAGTCAGTTCTCGCGTCCACCCGTGGGTCCTGGGGCTCACACACAGGTTGCCGGACTTGGGCTACAAGTGGTCACCTTGAACTCCAGCTCCATGCCCGTGACGTGCTCGCCAGGCTCCACCTGGGCCAGCTTCTGGATGTAGGTATAGAGGCTGCGTGCGGGGACCTCGGTATTGCCACAGCCCACAGCCTCCAGCAGGGCCTCGTGAATGAAGCTGTACTGATCTTCCGTCTGCACCATGTAGTTCCGCTGCGAGCGCATGAGCGTCACGTGTCCGTACACGTCCACCGTCTTCTCAGTCTTAATTCGCTCCAGCATGGCATCGATGACAATGAAGCAGCCAGTGCGGCCCACGCCCGCGCTGTGGGGGCAGACACTACAGTCAGGACACAGGACGGGGGACAGGCCAGGACGGGGACAAGACGGGACTGCGCTGTGCGCACCTGCAGTGGACCACGATGGGGCCAGCGTCGGGCGGGTTACAGGTCTTGACTCTGCGCAGGAATGCCAGGAAGGGTGTGGGGTATTCGGGCACCCCATGGTCCGGCCACGCCGTGAACTGGAAATGGCGCACCTCACGCTTCTCGCTTGAGCCATTCTGGGGACCAGAGGGACAGCGGCTGTCACTGTGGGCTGAGTGCACTCCAGAACACCTCAGTCCACTCTTCCCTGGTTTAGGGGCTTTTACAGGGCGTCTGTCACCCACTGTGCCCACACTGCACTGACCACAGCCTGGGGTCACTCAGCTCCCCTCCCCCACCTTCCTTCCCTTCCCCCAACATGCACCAGCCCAGTGCTCACTCAGGAGTCACCCACCCTGCTCCCGGGGCCTGCAGCTCCCCTGAGCGTGGCCCTCCCATCTCCCCCTCCCTCAGAGTCAAAGCAGGTCCATGTCCTCCCTGCAGCTCGGCCCTGCCCGGCCCTGCCCACCCCCTCCTGCCCTCCACACTCCTCCAGTGCTGGGCTCCATCCTCTATCAGGCCTGGGATGCCCAGGCCTCCTATGGCCCCTCCCATGGCTATTCCTTCCCGTGCTCCACCAACGGTCACACCCATCACGCGGTGGAAGGACACTTGTGTGCTTGGCCCTACTGTCATGGGCGGCTCAGGTCAGCACGCTTACACGTGTGACTCAGCTCACAAGCTCCTTCCTGCCCACGTGGTCACTCAACCTGGTGGCAGGTAGTGTCATGGGCTCTAGGCACCTTAACCCCAACAAACACGAAGTAGATTGCACCCTGTCAGAACAACTGGACCGAACAGATTTGGCTACACACCAAGAGCAGACATCATTACGATGTGCACAGCAGACAGACAACCGTGTCCCTCCCCGGCAGGACAGGGCCCCTGGGTGACAGAACCCAGTCAGTTCAGGAGCAGGCGGGACCACATTAGAGAGACATGGCTAAGGACGGCTGGGTGGTAGACCCTACACACGGCAGCCAGGGCACGCCACGCTGCCAGGCCAGGCATCTGGGCTGGCCTTGTCCCGCTGTGGCTGCTCACACTGGGGATGTCCACTGCTCACGTGGGCTTACAGGAGTGTTGACGGTCTGGGACACACTCATCTTTCTGTGGAATGCCTCCCCTACCCAGGCCACACCTTGTGCAGGGAAAATGTCCTGATGCAGAAAGTGGCCAGCTCCATGGTGTCCAGCAGGGTGACCTGGATGAAGCCGTAAGTCTCCGTACCGCGGTTAGGCCAATACTGGTCACACTTGATCTGCGTCAAGATGAGTAGGGGGTGAGTTTAGGAAGGTCGGCCAGGGCCTTGGGAGCTGTGGGGCAGGCGCTGGGCCAGGCTGCCTGCGGCGCCGCCTCACCCGTGATTTCTCCTCCAGCCGCGTCATCATGACGACAGTGGCTGACCGCTGCTCCCACACCATCCTCCAGAAGTCCCCAAAGGTCTCGGGCAGGGGCCCCTGTGTGGCGATGTACGCGTTCTGCCGACGGTAGCCGTCCACATAGTTGGCGTTGATGTAATCACTACCCACGATGCCTGCAGCCGGGCAGGGTGCCAGGGACAGCTTTGTGGGGGCTGCCCACCTCGCCCTCTCCATCCCCAACGCACACACTGTGGCCGCTGTGGGATGGCCCTCTGTGGCTCTGCTCTGCTGCCCTGCAGCTCTCTCCACGGGGCCCACAGTGGAGCCAGTCGCTCCGTTTCCCACACATCTGTCGCTACGGCACTCCTGCCCCAAACCGTGACAACCCAGGGCAGACAGGCTGACGCAGGCCAGGCAGACGCCCCCCTACCTTCGAGGGGCTGAAGGATGACTCGAGAGTGGTCGTAGGCGATGACGTTAGCATAGCGGTTCTTGGGCTTGTTGGCCTCCAGGTTTGAATGTTCCCATGTGAACTGCTGCCCGGGGTCGATGGACTACAGGGGAGGGCGGGCTCAGGTATGGCAGGGCCGGGGTGCTGGGGCATCAGGTCAGGCCAGGCCCTGTAGTGACCCCAGCTTACCTCGTATTCCTGTGAGAGCTTCAGACTGTCATTGGCTTTGAGTCTCTCCGTGTGCTCTGCCATGTCTGCGATGGGGATGGGTGGGTGGCTGAGCATGCCTGTTGGGAGATGAGTGGGTCGTGGGATCAGTGGGCGCAGGCCCGGAGGGCGCAGGCACTGTGGTTAGAGGACAGGTGGGCAGGCCTGGGTGGTGTCCCCACTGCCCACTAGAGGACGAGGCCTGTGATGTCCCGGTCCCTGCACTGCCCGGGACTCCAAGGTCTTGTGGCAGAGACGAGAAGTAGACGCAGCTGCTGCAGTTCAGAACCATGGCGCCTGGGGTGCTGCCCTTCCCAAGACCAAAGGGCAAACAAGTCCTCCAGATGGGCACAGTGCGTGCTATGTGTGGTGTGATGGGCTGTCCCCAGTTTCCACGTGTCCTGAAGGTGGCTGGGGTCTCACGTCCTGGTGTGGAGATCCACTGGACTCCAATCTGCATCCCAGGCCCCGCCAACAGTGTTAGCCCGGAGCCTGCAGGGTGGTGGGCACCCCCAGCTCATCTGACACCCCGAGAGGCCCCTCAGTCCCTCGTGGCTGCCTGTCATCCAGCTGGGCGCAGTCACACCAGCCAGCCCAGGGCAGGGGAACCAGGTCCTGCCCTGTGAGGTGCCAAGGCCAGGCGGGCAGTGGGCAGCACAGAGCAGACCCACCGACAGGCGCCAGGACAGGGAAAGCAACAAAGGGAAACATGAGAGGAAGTGGGGACAGGGATGAGGGCCCAAGAGACACCCCAGCTGAGGCCCAAGCTTGCAGAGACAGCAGACAACAAATTCACCACGGGGAGGAGGCCATGGCAGCAGCTGCCTGTGGGGACTCACGGCGACAAGAGGCCAGAGCTCTTCTTTAGCTCCGACTCTGAGATCTCAAAAGCTCAGGCTCATCTGGCTCTGTACCCCTCCCTCACACCGACCTGGCTGGGGGTCCCTACAGAGCAGGGACCCGGGAGACGGTAGATGCCACGGGGTAGAGGACACATGGACCATGCCAGGAGCTTTCGGGAAGATGAGTTATCTGTTAAATGCTGGTGATTCTCACTAGAGTGTGAATGTCTGCTATGAACTAGTTCAGAACTGGACCTTGGGGTGACACGAGACTCCGGGCAATTGGGAGAACACAGCTGTCAGCCAGACTCAAACTCAAAACCCTCGCTGGCTGGGGCTAGTGATGGGGTGGTGGGTGGAGCGAGCGAGAGAGAGAGCGAGAGTGAGAGAATGCACAGAGAGGTGACACAGAAGTCCCAGGGTGCACCGCAGGGCAGTGGCGTCGGTTAGACAGGAGGCGGTCTGCTCAGTGAGAAGCAGCTGGTGGTGGGGCCGGGGCAAGTCTGCAGCCACAGAGGAAGCTCCGGCCACGGCAGGTGTGCAGACCCCTCCCAAGGCTGGCGTGGAAGACAGCCAGGATGACTCTCGAAACCCTACCCCCGAGGGCCATTGTGGGGTACAAAGCCACTGCCCTCCTGCCTGATCGTTTTGTCTTGACTTTCCAGGCTGCTACAGTACCAGCCTCACTTGGCGATCATGACCCAACTTGTTCAGGGGGTACAGGGGGCCCCGGCACAGCACCCTCTCCCCAGCTGCCTCTGGCCCCAGGGTCAGCACACACCTGGCGTCTGGAAGTTGATACGCCTCATTTCCACAGGGTCCTTGGGGTGATGGGGGGCGAGGTCAGCGTTGTTTAGCAGGCATTTGGTGCGGGGCTCGGAGTCCTTGCGTTTACTTTGAGGAGAGCGAGGGGGACAGATGGCCCAGTGTCAACACATGCCCCGCGCACAGAGTGCACACTCAGGGATGTGTGACCCAGGCAAGGAAGGGGCCATTTACACTGAACACTAATTTTATGGAGCCTTGATCCCAAACTGAGCCTCAATCTTGGCGTAGCCAAGCCCCAAATCCAGACAGAGGCTCAATCCCAGATGAACCCCGATTCTAGCTGGGGCCTAAGTCAGGACTGAGCCCTGATCCCAGGCCTCGCTCTGAGCCCAGCTCCACCCACCACCATCCTCCTCAGACAGTCCTCACCTGTCGGGTTTGCTGTCCACAGGCGGATGCAGGTGAGAGGAGAGGAGAGAACATCAGTGAGGCTGCGGGTCAGGCAGCGCCCCCGGCTCCGTGACCCTGCCGACCCCCAGTCCCTGGCAAGTGGGGCTGGCTGTTCTCGTCTGGACCCCACTCCGAGGAGGCTCCCCACAGCTTTCTCTGGGGAAGGTGTGGCGGGCGGGCGGTCCCTCACCCAAGCGGCTACACACCCCACACGGCCACGCCCCTCGTGCTGCCGGCCTCCCATCCCCCACCTCTGGCCGCAGGGCTCACTTCTTGTACAGCAGGATGGCGATCACGATGCAGATGATGAAGACCACGGCCAGCACGGGCCCGATCACCCAGATGAGCCCTTCCTCGCCATCCACGATGGGCTGGGGGTCTGGGTTGTCCAGCTGGAAGGGGTCTGAGAAAGGACTGGCTGCAAACGTCTGCAGGGGAGTGGCAGGGGAGGGGCTGCCATCAGTGCTGGCCACAAACTGATCCCTGACCCCTGACCCCTGACCCTCAGCCTGTCTGCCACCTTCTGCCTCCCTGACTCTCTCTGCTGCCGCCACTTTCCAGGCTTCCCTGGAGCACACGAATGATGGGCACCTTTTCTGCTGTGCTCCTACTCACCTTCAAAGACCCTGCTCCACTGTCCTTCCCTCCAAAGGACGAGCCCTCGGGACCCCTCTGCCTCAGTCCCTCCCTCTGCCCAGGCCTGACCAATTGGGAGCTGACGAGGTCTCTGCTTGGCCTCGGGGATCAGCGGGCCAACCTCACTGAGAGGTCCCATCAGCTCAGGGGGTGACGGGGCCGAGCCCCAGGGCCTCTGTGCCTCCACCTCCACACCTACTTCCACGCCGGTGACGAGGCCCGACTGGGGAGCGGGCGGCACGACGGAGGACTCACAGGCTCGTTCTTCTGCAGCACGGCGAGCACAAAGAGGACGTAGCGGTGGCCTGGCTCCAAGCCGCGGTTGTCAAAGCCGCCATACTGTTTCTGGTTGCCAGGATGGAAGACAGCGGGCAGGATGGAGAAGCGGGCGGCGATGTAGGGCCGGGGTACCTCCAGCTGGCGTGAGTGACGCAGGCTGCGTCTCTGCAGCCGGGAGATGTCCTGGATGAGCTGTGGAGACAGTGGCATGGTGGCCCAGGGCTCCTGGGGGCACCACAGCCTGGCTGTGCGCAGGCCTGGGGGTGGGGAGTGGGGTGTTGGCCTTACCTCCTCCAGATCCATGTCCTCGGGACTACCCAGCAGGATTGGGAACTGGCCACCACGAGACTTGCGCAGTGGGACCATCACGATGAAGTAGTTCCTGTGGAGGGAGCTTCGATGGTACCTGTCCCCAGCCCACACAGCACCCACAACTCCACATCCCAGTTCTTGGCTACATGCCCTCTGCTAACTTCATGGTGTTCTAGCTCTTCAACCCCTGTGTCTCCCTCAAAGCCCAAGTTTCAGCGTCCATATACTCTTACACCCTTTCCCTGCTCCCAGGCAGCCTCTAGTTCTTCATTGGGGACTAATAACCGCCCCCCTCCGCCCAGCCTGGAAGCACAGAATCAAATCCTTGCAGAGGGTCTAAGGTGCCCAATGAAAAGTCAGGCTTTGTGGGGACCGTCCATGAGGTAGGCTCCTTGACCCTTATCATCTCAGTGAGTGAGGAAATGGAGGTAGAGACGTGCACGGGCCTGACTCAGTCACACAATGGGCTGACAGCTAAGGGTAGGGTCACGAGGGAAAGGGTGGGCGTACTGGACGGTCACAGGACTCTGGCCATCAGGCAGGTAGACCACGATGAAGCCGTCATTGTCGGGCTTCGGGGCGACACTCGGTTTGCCACTGAGCATGTTGAAGGCGGTCCTGGCAGTGACGGTCTGCTGCAGGCCGCCCAAGCTGCTGCCACGGTTGGTGAGCACAAAGTTATAGAAGGTGTGCGGCTTGAGGTGTGTGATCAGCTTCTTGGTGGTACGGCCGTCCACGTCCAGTGTGAGCCCGTTGTACTGGATCTGTGGGCGGAGCTGGCTCAGCGAGGGGGTGGTGCTTGGAGCTTGTTGACCCCAGCAGAGCCGCGACCCCAGAATGCTCAGAATGAGCTCAGGCTGCTCATCCTCGGGACTGATCTTGACTGTGCTCCAGTCCTAGACTCAACTTCAGGTCTAACCTAAGCCTTGATCCCTGGCCGACCTTCAACCTCGGCTAAGCCCTGAAGCCAGCCTGAGGACCAACCCGATTGTTCCAGGCCGTCAGCCCCAATCCTGGTTTCAGGTGGAGCCCCCAGCTGAGTATCAGTCTGGACTGAGCCTCAATCCCAGGCAGAGGCCCAACATTGACCGACCATCTTCGGTCCCAGGCTCTTCCTTGACCCCAAACTGCGCCTCAATCTCAAACTAAACGGTGATTCCTGACTGATCCTAGACCGAGTGTCACTGAATCCCGACCTTAGTTGGCCTTGACTGCTGATGCCAGCCGGAGCCTGGATCTCTGTGGCCCCGCCGTGGCTGCGGTACCTTATAGGGCGTGGGCGAGTTGTAGTTGTCAGGAAACTCCCAGCTCAGCAGCACCGACGTCTTCATGATCATCTTCACCTTGAAGTTCTTGGGGGAGACTGCAGGCGGCGGCAAGCGGAGAAGAGAGAAAAGAGAGGCCCAGTGAGCGCCAGCGAGGGCTGAGGGGCGCGTGGGGCGGCCCCTGTCGTCCCTGCGGTCCGCTGTGCCCTCGGCCTTCCTGCCTGGCCCGGCCCTGCCTGCCCTGTCCCCAGTGCCTGCTGCTGCAGAGATGGTGCTGCTGCTGCTGCTGCTGCTGCTGCTGCGGAGAGAAGCGGGAGGGGCGTGGCCGCCGGGGGCGTGGCTGCCATAGGCGTGGCCGCCGAGCCGCATCCCACCTGTGCAGACCGGAGCCTCCGGCGCCTGGGCTGAGTCCGCGGAGGCCGAGACTTACCTGCGGGGAGGAGCGGGCCGGGACCGGGGCGGCGCCTACCTGGGTCCCGCGCGAGCCTGTAGCGCAGCGGGGGTGAGAAGGGGCCTGGGCCGCGGCGCGTGTGCGCGCGCACACGCAGCTCGTAGGCCGTCTCCGGCCGCAGCCCTTGCAGCGTGAGCGCCGTCTCGGCCCCCGGCTCGGCCGCAGCCGCCAGCTCCGTCTCGGTCGCGGGCCCCGGGGCGCCGGCCTCCCGCACGGACACCGTGTACTTGATGATAGCGCCGTTGCGCTCGGCGGGCACGGGCGGCAGCCAGCGCAGCAGCACGGAGCCTGCGGACGCGTTGCCCGCGGCGCCCAGGATCTGTGGGAAGCCTCGCGGGGCGTCCTCGGGGATGCTCAGTGCCGCCGCCGCCTCCTCGCCCAGCCCCGCGCGACCGCGCGCCGCCAGCCGGAACACGTAGGTGGCGCCCTTGTGCGCAGGCGCTGCGAACCGCCGCTCCCACGCCGCTAACTCCAGCGTGGCCGGGGCCGTGTCTTCACGCCCGAACTGCAGGCGGTAGCCCAGCACAGGGTCCTCGGCCACGTCCGCGGGGGGTTCCCAGCGCGCCAGCAGGCTGCCCTCGGGGGTCTGCTGCACCGACAGGGTGGGGCGGCCCAGCACTGCAGGGGGAGACAGACGGTCAGCTGCCCAGCGGCCAGAGCCAGCCCATCACTCAGCACCTTCACCCTTGACCACGCCCCCAGCTCCTCACTAGGGGGGTCCAGGCAAGGCCCCACCTTCACCATGCCTCTAGCCCTCAAGGTCTAGTTTTTACAGGTGCTCTTTAGGAAGGACTTCTTTTAAGTTAAGGCTCGGATTCCGGGGGGGGGGAGTGGTGCATGAGAACATCTTTGGGGCATGCACTGGAAGCCTGACTCCCACATTGCAGCGGAGAGGCGGCCATGAGTAGTGTCCGGGCAGAGATGAACACTGGTTAGCAGTGTCTGGAACCTGGAACCTCTGAGAAGCGGCCCATGCCTTTCCTCTCTTGGGCCCACCAGTCTGGTGCATCTTTCACTACATAGGCTTGAGAATGCAGTGGGTAGTCTCGTACCTGCTCCCTTGGTCACCACCACCTTCGGCTTGCTGCGAGCGCCATCGCCTTTTCATGGTGTATGCGGCTACTGTGATAGAGTAAGCAGTCTCAGGCTGTAGGTCCGTGATCACCATTTCCTGTGGATGCCGACGGGGAGGGGGGTCAGCAATGGGGCAGGCTCTGCCCACCCTCTCCCCTTACACAAAGGGGAGACAGATGCCCGAGTTCACAGGCAGACATGCTGGTGAGCGCGTGCACAGGCCACAGCATGCAGTGCCCACACTCCGGCCAACACACACCCTGAGCCATGCTGTCACCACCAGGTCCCCAGCGCCTATTCTCATGGCGGCAGCCACCAGAGTACTGTGAACCGCCATCCCTCTGCCCGAGGCCCCACAGCCCACCAGGCCCTGCTCCCCACCCCCTCTTTCCCTCAGCTCCTCGAACATCCCAGGCCCCGTCCTGCCCCAGGGCCTTCGCATGGCTTGGCCTCCCTCTGAGCCCCCTGGATTATTAGAGATGCCCACAACCAACTTGAGAAATTCCAGTTACACTATCTGGAATTTTGAAAGCCAGTTATGAAACACAGCATCAAATGCTAAGACACAAACTATAAACTTAAAGTCGACACAGGAGGCAGAGGCCGGCTGCAGAGGTGCGGACGAAGGCCTGCGTCAGAAACAACCCCCCAGCAGCAAGCCTCGCCCTGTGCGGACCACCCCGTGACAGTGATGCCACGCTGGGGTGCAGTTTGTTCATACATCGGGTCCTGCTGCGCTCTGACATACCCCCTTCCTGGGGACTCTGGGCAGCCTTGGTCACCACCCCATCCTGAGCCCACAGCAGTCTGTCAACTCTACAGTGGTGACTGACAGGTCTTGCACACAAGATGTGCACATGTGCGGTGTGCTCTCTTGCACGTGTGTGTGCAGGTACGCACACACACACACACACACACACACACACACACACGGCATGCCTGGCAGCTGAGTCCTCAGGAGCACAGGAGTGGGGAGGGGACAGAAACACAGGCAGGGAGGACGGAGGGCCTCCCCTGGGGCCCAACCAGGTCAGTGGCAACTTTAGACCTTATGCAGAGCCCTTGCCTCCTGTCAACTGGACTGAGAGCAGCCCAGAGACAGGCAGTGCCTTGCCTGAGGACACACAGCAATTCTGCTCTGGAGCCACCTTTGACTGCTCTGGTGTGGCAGCCTGACAGCTGTCCTTCCCCATCCTGGGTCCATCAGAAGCTACAGAGGTCGTGTGGAGGACACAGGGGAGGAGACCTGGGGACCACACAGTGCGGACAGCAGGATGGACCCGGAGACTACTTACGTATTCGGCAGTGTCGTCCATCTCCCACTGAGCGGGAGGCGGTGGCACAGGAGAGAGGAGGCATGTGAGAGGGGGCCAGCAGCAGAGTGGGGAGCAGAGAGGAGACAGTGCCCAGGTACCCCTGCCACCCCAGCCGTGCCCGCCCACCTGGGCATCTGCCAGCATGATGTCCTTGATGCGCGGTGGCCCGCGGGCCTCGGCACCTTCCATGCGTACATAGTGGACCTGGTAGCCGCGGATCTGCCCATGCTGCCGGCCGGGCGTGGGCGAGCGCCACAGCACTCGGATGGCCGTGGCGTTGAGCGCCTCCGCCTCCACCTTCCGCGGGGGCGCGCTGGGCACTGGCGGGCAGGAGGGGGGCGGCGGGGCTGTTACCGGGGCGCCAGGCCCTGCCCCAGGCCAGGATACTGGGCAGCTGCTGGCCCGGGAGGGCATGGCCCCCTCCAACCCCTACGTTCCCAGGACCTTCTGCTGTACAACACAAGGACCCACCGCGGTCCCCTCTCCAAGGCCCCACTCTTAGTACTTGTCACCCTCTGAACGGATACACATCTCTGCAGGCTACAGATAGGGAACTGAGGCCTGGAAAACGGAATCCGGGATCCCAGGTGATCACAACGCTGGGACA
Organism: Peromyscus eremicus; assembly: GCF_949786415.1. Lineage (NCBI taxonomy): Eukaryota > Metazoa > Chordata > Mammalia > Rodentia > Cricetidae > Peromyscus > Peromyscus eremicus. Next base: position 6,491,047 of record NW_026734286.1, on the reverse strand, counting down.
CACTATGCAGTCAGTCCAGAAGCATCGCCCCTAGCCTGCTAGGCTGGGATCTTTTTTCCCCGTTTGTCGTCAGGCCCAAACGCTCCCTCCCCGCACAGACAGTGCTGGTCCCACGACGCTCGGCACCTAGCTTGTAGCTCACACTAGCCTGTCACGTGGCTTTCCCGCTTCAAGCTACCTGGACTCTTAACAGGCCACCGTGGGTGTATGTTGGTGAAGGTGGCCGCAGCCTCCAGGCAGGATGATGCAGGGCCACCGAGAGTCTAAAACTCGGGTTAAGGAGGCCACCTCGGAGGCGGCCCCTGGGATGGAGGGCGCCCCGGGCTCAGGCCACCTGTGGCGAGGCCCCCGGAGGTACAGCTCTCCTGGCTTCCTGGTTCCCGCTCTGACCCCAGCCCGTGGGCGGGCGCAGCCCTGGGTCCGGCCGGGGCCGGTGCTTACCGTCTTCGTCGGTGCGGACGACCACGGGCGAGCTCTCGGGCCCTGGTCCCACCTCTGTGTAAGCCACGGCGGTGACACGGTACTCCGTCCATTTCTCCAAAGCTTCCAGAAGGATCTGAGTGGTGGTCGGGGGTATGTTGTTCACCTCCTTGGGGTCCGGGTCCTCTGAGCCCAGCGGTCGGTAGCGGACGCTGTAGCCCACCAGGGCCCCGTTGTGAGTTTCTGGCGGTGGCGGGCGCCAACTTACCAATATGGCCGTGGAGCGCAAGCTGGTGCACTTAACGTCTTGAGGGGGGGCTGACGGTTCTATTGGGAAGAGCGTGGGGGCGGGGAGGTGGGATGGGCAGGGAGGGCAGGGACAGAAGATGGGAAAGAGAAAATAAAAAGATGATAACAAAACAGAACGAACCAAAGAGAAATCGAACCCAAAAGAAGCGGGTGTCAATCAAAGGTGAGATGGGTAGTGGGCGGGGCCGGGAGGGCTGGCCAAGAACTGCTGCACTAGCTGTGGGAAGGTGACTGCCAGGTGCACAGTAGGTCTCCAGCGGGAGACATGGGTGGTGGTGAAGGCTCTCGCCACTGGGCTCCACTACATGCCTGAGACCTACTGTGTGTCATCAGATACCTACTGGGTGTCATGAATGTAACACATGCTTCATAGGATAGAGAAAGCAGTTACTGAGCACCTACTCTGTGTATGGCGCCACAACAAAGGAAACCACAAGAGAAGCCTCACATACTAAGGACCTACTGTGTACCAGTTACTTGCCACAGACTTTACATAATAGGAAAATCATTTTTCCAGACTCCTACTATGTGCCTGGCACCACAAGGGGAATCATACTAGACACCTACTGTTTGCTAGGACACTTCTCATGCCCTTCAGAGAATGGCAGAAGCCTGTCTCTTGAATACCTAGTACGGGCCAAGCACGTGCAGGGAACTCCATATAATAATACACAAAGGGATGTACTTAGCCGGGCACCTGCTACGTGCCAGGCACCATGACAAGGACTACAATTGAAGCTCCAACAACTGAGTACCTACTATGTTCCAGGTACCCCATAAGGGCTTCTAAGAATGGGAGCAAAATCACCTACTACCTCCATGCCTACTATGTGCTGGGTACCATGCCAAGGGGGGAGAAGGTACATATTATGTGCAAGGTGTCTGACAAGGGCTTCATAGAGTAAGACGTGCTGTATTGACGGTCTACTATGTGCTGGGTACTGGCCAAGGGGATCAGCAATCAGATAGCAAGGTCCTACTGTGGTCAAGATATCACACCAAGGCGTCTTAGACAACAGCAGATTTACTTATTCCTTGAACACCTACTGCATGCCTTGCATGGTGCTGAAGTATTTTAGGGTTAAAAAAATACAGTGTTTAAATATTCTTAGGTTTCATCTATTACTTGAGCCCTGAGGCCATCCCAACAGCCAACTCCAGACACCACTGTCCTCTTGGTCTTGCTCAAAAATGGGTGTCCTGAGCACCTAATGTGTGCCTGGTTACATGCCAGGTGCTTTTCAAAGTAATAACAGAGATGCTGAACATATCCTATGAGACATGTACTACGTGCTGGGCACTGGGCCAAGTCCCTGAATATCAAACACCCATTGTGTGCCAGGGTACCAGGCCAGCAGCCCTTACATGGTAAGCACTTACCTAGGTGGTAGGTATTATGCATTGGTTATACATCAGAAAGTCAGACTGCAAAAGGTAAATCACCTACTGTGTACCAGTACTGTGCTAGGGTCTCTACTGAAAAGAAGGCTCCATACTTTATTCACCCACTGTGTGTGAGGCCCTGGACCATGGACTCTGTAGAATATCAAGAACTCTTACATATTAAGCACCTACTGTGAGCTGGGCACTGAGCTAATATATCAAATACCTAGTGTGCCAAGCACTGGGCTAGTAATATCCATACATTAAACACTTACTGTATGCTAGGCACTGACTGGGCTAACAGTGACCACATATTAAATTCCTACTATGTGTCATTATTATGCCAGAGGCTTTACTGAGAAACAAGAACAATCTACACATGTTAAATACCTACTATGTGGGCACTGGACTAACAGCTCATACAAATTAAACACCCACTGTATGCCAGACATTGGAGTAATTGTCTCCATATATTAGATGCCTACTATGTGTCAGACACTGGGCTATTATACCCTGTGAAACATTAGGAGCTCTCATCTATTAGGCACCTACTGTGTGTCAGGTACTATTAGGAACTTTAGCTTAAGCACCTATGGTGTGCCAGTCCAGGTGGTAGGGACTTTATTAAATTGAGTTCTAGCGTCCACATATGAAGCACCTACTGTGTGTCAGGTGTCATGATCTCACACTAGAATGGTCGCAGCGCCAGGATCTTGGCAGGAACTGTTCTGAGCAAACCCTCAGCCACAAAGTCCCTTTTCAGACTAACAAGGTACAGATGTGAGCACCTGCTGTGTGCCAAACACCAAGCCAACTTCCTTACAGCAAGTGGGCCTAAGTGCTTACTGTATACAAAGAGGCTTGTAGAACTGTCAGAGCCCTATGTGCTAGGGACCTACTATGCATCCAGCATCAGATTTAGCTGTTCTCCAATGGTCGATGGCTTTCATTTTGATTATGTCCTGATTTGTATTTAAACTTCAGATAACCCTTAAGGAGCATCTACTATCTGTTGGGCAGGACATCAGGACTTTGCTCTCAATGGCGTGCCTACTGTATACATCAAGGGCCCTAGGGGAACATTTGTAGCCCTACTATGGGCCAGAGGCTAAACTGTGGAAATTATTGATAATATATGCCATGTACCTACTGTGCACCCAGCACCCCATGCCTTTTGGGGGCTTGAAATGGGTCCTGACATTGGCTCTCTGTGGCCTGGTCTGCTGGACATAGGGGGGGGCTCCTACACAGGACCCACAGACACTCAGTCATCACTCCTGAACCCTGCCTCAGGCCACAGACAGGAAACCCAGCTCCAAAGCCCACTGATCTGGCTGCTGGGATTGGCTGTACACCTACTAGGTGTCAGACTCCACTCTGAATTAGCTCTGAATCCTCCTGGAAACCCAGGGGCAGATCTCATTTTGCAGGCAGTGAAACCGTCTCAGAAAGAGCAGGTACCGACTCAGAGCCCATACACACAGCAGGCTCAGATTCAGGCTCAGCTGTCAGTTATGGTGGTCTGGCCTTGAGCCTGTGCAGGTGGCAGGTAGGTGGCTCACGGACCTGCAGGCACTCTGCTCTGGCTCGCTGGGCGGGTCACCTGCCATACCTAAGTCCGGCATCTAGTCAGTGACGCTGCGTGCATCCCTGACCTTCCAGGCTAGGACCTAGAGTCAACCACAGCTTCGTCCTCAAAGACGGTGGCTGCTGTGGGCCCGGGAATGACCTCCAGCTCCCCTTCCTCAACACTGGACAGTAGCCATGGGATGGAGTAGGGTCCATTTCTTGACCAGTCACCCCAATCCAAAGTGCCCGGGGTGGGGGGGTGGGAAGTCAAGCAGGGATGATGGAAACAAAATAAGCCACTGGGGGATGTGCTGGAAGGGTGCTTCCGCTGCGAACAGGAGGAAGATAAGGTGATAAAACCAAACCGAAATAATAAAATAAGAAGTGAGGGTGATGGTGGCGATGATGGAAAAAATCATAAAAGAAAGACAGACAGACAGACAGACGCCTCGCAGAGACGCCTGGTCTTTACCTACCTTCCACTTCTTCAAGCGCTAACTTAACAGACTTTCTTACGAGAGGGAATGGCGCCGGGAACAAGGCTATGAGCTCTTGGTGGCCCGTGGCCGGGAGAGCCACTCTGCAGCTCCCGGCTGGCGGGGAACGGCGGGGTCTGGGGACACCTGCAGTGGCCAGCAGGCAGACCTGCACCTACCCTTGACAGGGCCTAATGAGCCCACAGCCCCGGGGACACGCCTGGCCCTGGGTCTTGGGGTGAGAAGTGGGGAGCTTGCTCCCCCACTCCCTGTCCTGGGCCGCCCTGGACCGCACATGGCTGGGCCGAAGACGCTTTCTGGGTGACCTCGGAGGTCACGACCTTCACAATCCAGCCCAACCTGCATGGTGTCTCAGGAGGGGACATGTGCTTGTATGGTATCCAGTCGGGGTTCTTTGGAGGTTCCTCTGGGCCACGTGTGTGGCCCAGGGCAGACAGGGGACACGCAGGGTGGGCTGTGTTTGTGAGTCGCTTGAGACCGGCTGATACTCACCTGTGGGCCACCTCTACCGGCCGCTCGGTGGCTCCAGGCCACAGGCCACCCTCACTGACCTCCACCTGGCAATCACCACCTCAGAGCCACCTGGGGCTCAGCGAGGGGGTGGGGGGGCAGGCTGGCAGGGGGACCGGGTCTCCGTGGCCCATGCCCTCAGAGAAACCCTGGCCCAAGTCTACATCACCCTTGAGGGACCCGAGACCCACGTGTACACACATGGGGGTGAGGGACACCGCAGTGCAGAAGCTTCTGGAACCACATTTGGTGGCCACATGTGACTGGCTGAGGGGGCAGGGGAGGTGCAAGGAACCACCGCGGCAGCCGCTAATGCCGGCCAAGCTGAGCAGAGCAGGCAGGGTGAGGCAGCCCCAAGGGGGCCATGAGGGCTGAGCTGAGTGGTGGGACGGTAGTGGGACATCAGGGCCACCACGTGGCCCAGAGGCAGCAACCTAGTAAGAGGTGACTCGTCCGTGACAGGGGACTGGGCAGGCACAGCAAACTGCTTTAGGGACCCACGACCCTGTATCAGGGCCACACACGCCCCCCCCCAACTGATATGGCTCTGAGCAACTGGGCCACAGGAGACCCTGTCTTGAGGCTTCGAGAGCCATGTCCCCTAAGAGGTGAGAAGAGCTGAGGGGGACCTGATAGTCATCCTGGGCCTTCGGGGATGACAGCCTTGGGGCCCTGTAGGGACATTCTGGGGACAGGATTGGTTCCATGTCCAGGGAGAGTAGGAGGAACCAGTGGCTGAGAGGCCACTCTGTGCTGGTCTCACCTCCATGGGGAGACCCACCCTGCTCTGGGGAAACTGAGGCACGGCAGGCAGACATGGCCAAGGCTGAGGCAGGCCAGGCGGGAGGCACCCCCGCCCCCACCCAGGGGCTCCGGCCATGTCAGTGGCCACTGTGGCCCCCCTCCCCAAGGACAAGGTGCCAAGAGACACGTACTGGCCTGCAGCGTGCGCTGGCGCACGACCGCGGTGAAGGCGCCCAGGCCCTGCGGCGAGCGCGCCGCCAGCCGGAACGCATACTCCGTGTTGGGCTTGAGGTCCTCCACCACAAAGGCCGTGGTTGGGTCAAAGGTGCGGCCCACCTGAGAATGGATGGGGTGGGAGTGGATGGAGGGACGCAGGGGCGGGGGGGGACAGTGATGATGCAGGGAGACACAGAGGTCCATGGGAAGTGGAGGACAGAGAGGGAAGAGACAGAGATGAGGGACACGCGCAGAAGAGAGGCGAGGTGGGCAGAGAGAATGGACAGGAGAGACGGAGAGGCAGGGGTGAGTAAGGAGCCAGTGCTGACCAGAGGCCACGGAGGCCCACGTGGGTTGCCCACCCCAGCTGTCCCCTCCCACCCGCCCAGCCCAGGTACCTCTCGGCCACGGTCGCCCTCCCGGAAGAGCAGTTCATACTTAATGACACTCTCCTGCCTTGGTGCGCTCCACGAGAGCCCGATGCTCGTCTCTGACTTGGCCTCTGCCCGCAGGTTCATGGGCTGGCCAGGCACTGGGGGGAGCACACAGGAGGGAGAGGAAGGTGGGGAAGGCCGGTCTCCACGTGCTACCTGACTCACCAGGGAACTCCAACCCCAAACCAGGATCCCAACACTGCTGCCTGCCCGGCTCAGGATGCTTCCAGAACCAGCCACTGTTTGTACTCTCCTGGGAGTGCCCACGCCCTGGAGTTACCACCCCACCCTTCTCGTCCAGCAGGGAGGAACACTGCTCGGGACTTGCCACCCTTTCTAATTACTGCAAGGAAAGGACAAACGGAAATTTCCTGGGGCTGGGCATTTATTTTCACCCATTCTTTTTATTTTGACAGAGTCTCGCTGTGTAGTCCAGGCTAGCCTGGCATTTGCTGGGTAGACCAGGTTGGCCTCAAACTCCCACAGACCTGCCTGCCTCTGCCCCCTCCCTCAGTGGTGGGGTTCAAGTTGTGCATCACTTATGTCTAGAAAGGGACACACTGTGATGACAGCGTGTGGGGTCTCCTCCCCAGTGACTGGGGGGCGGGGGTTGGCAGTTAGAGATAAACAGATGAGCCGGCCTTCGGGAAGCCGGGCGCTCAGATCCTGTCCTTTTTGACGCTAACACAAAACCCATGGCAGGTGTGTGGGGACCTGCTCCCCAGACCTCACCTCCCTGCTGGGTCTTGACCTGGATGGGGTCTGACAGCGGCCCATCGCCCACTGAGGTAAAGGCGAGCACGCGTACGGTGTAGGTCTCGTCCTCCAGCAGACTGCCCACAGTGGTCAGCAGGCTGTCATCCACATTGTGTTTCTGCCAATTGCCCACCGGGTGCTCGGGCTCCATGGTGTAGTAGACGCGGTAGCCACGGATCAGGCCGTTAGGCTCCACCGGCTCCTCCCACTGCACAATCATGGTGGTAGCGCTGAGCATGCGAGCCTGGACATTCCTGGGAGCGCTGGCCGGGGCCTGCTCGCCTGTGCGGGTCACCACTGACTCGCTGGGCGGACCTTGGCCGATGGAGTTGACAGCCGACACCCAGATCTCATACTCGGAATTGGGGCTCAGGCCCCCGATGCTGTAACGTGTGGTGGTGATGTCCTCTTTGATCTGATACGGTCCATCCTGGCTTTTGGACTTATACTCAATTACGTAGTAGGACACGGGGTCGGGGTTGCCTGAGTCCCATGTGACCGTGATACTGGTGGCGGTGTTTTCCGTCACCACCGGAGTCCCAGGGGCTTTGGGGAGAGCTGCAGGAGGGAGGGAGGATGACTCAAGACCATACACCTATCTGAGCCTCAGTGTCTTCAGCAAACACACAAGCCTAACAACCCACCCATCCCATCTCCTCACTCATGTTTTCAAAGTTGTTTTTTGGTTTTTTGTTTTTTTTGGTTTTTGTTTTTTTTGGTTTTTCGAGACAGGGTTTCTCTGTGTAGCTTTGCACCTTTCCTGGGACTCACTTGGTAGACCAGGCTGGCCTCGAACTCACAGAGATCCGCCTGCCTCTGCCTCCCAGTGCTGGGATTAAAGGCGTGCGCCACCACCGCCCGGCTTTTTTTTTTTTTTTTTGGCAAGGGGGTTTCAAAGTTTTAAGTAAAGCTTTATTAGAGCATAACAACACTGTTGTTAATGGCTGACTTTCACACTACCATGTCAGAGAGGAGTGGACACAGTAGAAACTAAAAGTTAATGTAAGGTTAAAAGATATTTACTTCAAAAAATAAAATTACAGGGCTTCAGGTAGCCCAGGCTAGCCTTGCCCTCACTATGTAGCTGAGGATGGCTTTGCACTGGCCCTCCTGCCCTACCTCCTGAGTGCCAGGGTAGCAGGCATGGGTCACCAGGACAGTATTTGCAGGATATGTCGTGGAGCTTACCTGCCATCTCAGGACTTGAGAGGCTGAGGCAGGAGGATGGTAATTCCAGGCCAGCCTGGGTTCCACAGTAAGACCCTGTCCTGCCCCCAGTCTGTGGAAACAGACATTTACAGAGGAGCGGTGTCCCCCGCTAGGAGCTGAGTGCGGCATTGCCCTTCTCCCTGGGGTTCACTCTTTCAGGAGTTTCACTCCACACTTTGGTCCCCACAATTCTGTCCCTACACAGACGTGGCTCCTGCCCTCCCCTGGCTTTGGCCCACATCATGACACCCACCTGTTTCCCCACCAGCCGGGGTTTATATCCAACTTTTTTTTTTTTTTTTTTTTTGAGCTGAGGACCGAACCCAGGGCCTTGCGCCAAGCGCTCTACCACTAAGCTAAATCCCCAACCTCCCCCCGCTTTTTTTTTTTTTTTTTAAGATTTACTTATTTATTATGTGTAAAGACAGTGTTCTGTCTACATGTATGCCTGCAGGCCAGGGCACCAGATCCCATTACAGATGGTTGTGAGCCACCATGTGGTTGTTGGGAATTGAACTCAGGACCTCTGGAAGAGCAAGCAGTGCTCTTAACCTCTGACCCATCTTTCCAGCCCCCCACCTCTACCCCCAACTATTAGAACTCACACACCACAAGGCCTGGTGGTCACACATTCAACCTTCGGCACAACCCATGGGCCTGCGGTGACTGAGGCTCACTGCGCACTTGCCCCGTGTTCGGATTCAGCTCTACCGTACAGCCCCCATGCTGCACAGCCCCCATGCTGCACAGCCCCCATGCTGTACAGCCCCCATGCTGCACAGCCCCGATGCTGCACAGCCCCCATGCTGCACAGCCCCGATGTTGTACAGCCCCCATGCTGCACAGCCCCCATGCTGCACAGCCCCGATGTTGTACAGCCCCCATGCTGCACAGCCCCAATGTTGCACAGCCCCGATGCTGCACAGCCCCAATGTTGCACAGCCCCAATGTTGCACAGCCCCGATGCTGCACAGCCCCGATGCTGCACAGCCCCAATGTTGCACAGCCCCGATGCTGCACAGCCCCGATGTTGCACAGCCCCCATGCTGCACAGCCCCCATGCTGCACAGCCCCGATGTTGCACAGCCCCGATGCTGCACAGCCCCAATGTTGCACAGCCCCCATGCTGCACAGCCCCGATGTTGTACATCCCCAATGTTGCACAGCTGTGAGATACAAGCAAACATGATACCACTTCAAAACACCTCATTTCATCTAAGTGGAGGGCCGGGATTCACAGGCCCTCAAGTTTAGCCTCCGATTCTCACGGAGAACTCAAGCCACCAGGAGTCTTTAGTGCCCTCCCGTGTCCAGGGTCTTAGCATAGGCTGCCCTCCTCCCAGTGTCTGAACCATCCGTTTAACTTCCGGACTCCCACCTCACCGATGCCCTTCCCAGACCTGACCCTGCTGGGAAACTGAGAGCTTCACCCTGGGGTTTCCACGCTTGCTGTGCAGCCCCAAGTTGGCCTCAAATCCTCCGATCCTCCTGCCTCAGTTCTGAAGGCCTGGGATCATCCCCAGCATCAGTCCCACACCCTCTAGCCAGGCACACCTGCTGCTTCTCAGCCCCGCCCACCATGGTGTCAGGGTCAGGGATGCGCCACATCCACCGCGCCACCACTGTGGACTCGACTTACATTTTACAGTGATCTGAGCCACCGCCTCGATCACACCCAGGCTGGACATGGCCACACACGTGTAGTTGGCTGAGTCCTTCACATCCGTGAGTTCTAGAACATTCCGGCCCACGGGCATGTCATCCTCAGGCGTCAGGTCCTCGGCCCCCTGCATCCACTTCACGTAGGGCATGGGAGAGCCCACGGCCACACAGGTGATATTCACGTTCCCACCGGGCATGATCTCGTGGCTCATGGGCAAGATGGAGAAGCGGGGTGCCACACGGCGGACTGGGGGGGCAGGCGGCGGTTTTGGCAGGAGAGTGAGGAAAGGACAGGGTGAGGAGGAGGAAAGAGAAAAAAGGGGGAGAAAGGGTAGAAAACCATTTAAATATAAACAGGGCCATTTCAGTCCCCAGGTCGTTCATTCCCCAAAATGAAAACAGAACAACAACAAAAAAAATTAAACCAAACAAATTATAAAAACAAATTCCAACACAAAGGAAACTTCAAAGGTAGGAACTTCACAAACAATATAGAGCTACCGAGAGTGAGACAGGAAGCGTTATCTCATAGCAACAGGGTTTCCCCGACCAGCAGTTGCTGGTCGCAGCACAGAAGTACACACAAAAATTTATCGGCAGTTTCTCATCTTTGTGGAGAGATGTGGCTCCAGTGGGAGGCCTCCCGGGAAGGGGTAACTACCATGGAAGGTTCTAGAAGGTTCTGGTGCCAAGTGCTGGGGTTGGGGAACACACAATGGATCCACAGGGGTGAGGCCTGCCACCCTCCTGGGAACGAGGACAGAACCTGATCATGAAAGGTCGGAGCCTGGGAGGTCAGAGGACCAGGGAACCCCATGGCCTTCTGATCCGATCCCCAAGGGAAAGATGAGAAAAATGCTAATGAAATTTTTGTGGTTTTGGGGTGTTAGAAACCCTCCTAAAGCTTGAAGCTTCTGTCGGATTGGACAAGTTTCCGTCAATAGATGCAGCTCTCAAAAATCACAAACATCATGCAGAAGAGATAGATAGATAGATAGATAGATAGATAGATAGATAGATAGATAGATGATAGAAAGAAAGAAGGGAGGGAGAGAGAGGGGGATGATGAAAGGAGGGTGTGGATCTCAGGATGGTGGGGGAGAGGAGATAGAGATAGAGATAGAGATAGAGATAGAGAGAGAGAGAGAGAGAGAGAGAGAGAGAGAGAGAGAGAGAGAGGAGGAGAGATGGGGACAGGGACAGAGAGACGGGGAGGACCCACTTCAGTGCTGCATGGTACTCTAGCAGATGTGACGCAATGTGACTGGCCACATTGTCACATCAGCCCTGGCAGAACCATAAATAGGATATTTAATAATAACTCATAATTGAGAATTCTTAACAGTAAGGAGCCGATGAGCTGGAACGTTGGGGACAGGGCATGTTCGCTGCGTTCCTTAGAGGGTGGGGATGGATGCCACCTTCTGCAGGGGCCTCTTGGGCTTGGAAGGCAGCAGGACATTTCCAGGGCTCCGTTTTCGGAAGCTGGGTGGGTTCTGAGGTGGGTGTGGGACACTCACAGGGACCCGAGCTTCAAAGAGTAGCCTCCTCCCCAGGGGTGAGGCTCGGAGTGACCCCCAGCCAGAGCCCAAAGAAGTCAAGGAGTGAAAGCGTGGCCTTAGGTGTGTGAAGACTCTCTGACAAGCTGAGTCCCAACCTAGGAGGACACGTGAAGGCCATCGCCACGCCTCTGTCACACAGTTCTAGGGGTACAGCCTGAGGGCACTTGCCATTAACTGCCGTTAAAGGGTTAACCTGCTCTACTGAGGGGGAGAAGCCGGCCTGTGCCGTTCCTTCCAGCCTGGCCCTTCAGGTGGACACCCCAAGTTGTTTCCAGAATCCAGGTGGAAGTCAAAGGAGACAGAGACAGGGGTGCCACTGAGATGGGAGTGAAGGTCTGCGGGCTGGAGCCCTTCAGAAAACGTAGCCCCACAAAAAGTCCAGAGTCATGGAGGACACGGGATGGAGGGGAGGGGTAGGGAAGACATGGGGCCATGCAGGCTGGAGGGGAGAGGCGGGGCAGGGATGGGGGCACCGTTCCGACAGGGCTGGGTGGAGGGTGAGGAGCAGGGGTGGCGGCACCGGGGTCCAGCCGGCCACCTGCTGCCAGCATCCACAGCGAGGCTCAGGGTGGGAGATGCCGAGGCTACGTTGTCATGGAAACGGAATGAGTGGGAATGAGTGTGGAGAGGCTAATTAATCCAGGACAGAAAACGGCATTGACGTCCAAACCAAAACCAGGAGGCGGTGGGGGAGGCAACGAATTTCAAAAAAATAAGCAAAAACAGAAATCTAAAGACCAAACAAAAGTGCCTGAAAGGAACAACACTCCAAGCAAGAAGAAACATGGAATGGGTGTGGGGCTGAAAATCGGGGTCTGAACAGAGGAGGGCTGTGGCTGCCCCAGGGAGATGCCCGGGTCCCTCCCCGCCAGCAGAACACAGCATCCGGCCTCCCCACCCAGCACCCAGGGTCCTCGGCTGGGCAGTGAGGCACCCGAGGGGCGAGCGCCCCCAGAGAAGGCTTCCTCAGGGCAGACCAACCCAGACCCAGAACCCCATCTCTCTAGACCCCTGAACCTCGCTCAGGGCACAGTACACTAGAACCCAGAGGCAGAGGCCTCCACCGCTGCCGCCGCCAGTCTAAGTCCCCCGTGTATCAGCAGAGGTGACCTGCAGGGAACGGGCTCTGAGGGGACAGAGCCCGCGAGGGCGCCCAGCCCAGGAAGGTGGCTGCCAATATCGTTGTCCAGACCCCCAGCGACAAGAGATTCAATTGGTTACCTATTATCACTCATTGCTGCCATCGATCATCCCCAGCAGCTGTTACCTATCTGCTACGTCAATCAGTCAACAGCTATCTATTGAGACAGGGTCTTGCTCTATAGCCCAGGCTGGCCCCCATCTCAAGGCAGTGGTTCAGCCTCAGCTCAGATGTGCACTTCACAACTGCCTGTGAGCCGGACCCTGGAACTGGAGATCTTCGTTGTACATCTGCCTCACTGGATCCCACTCAACAAGCTCAGTTTGCAGAGGAGAGAGCAGGTCGGAGGTGACGAAGCTAATGAGGATGAGCAGGTGCCAACCTCAAAGGCCCCGCCTGCTCTCCGCCACTCACACACGACCAGCAAGGACAGCTGAATTCCCTTTCTCACTATCTGGGTTCCGTTAAATGTGCGTCTTTACTGGGGACCCAGAAGAGGGCAAAAGCACTCGGCTAAGTGAGCCGTGGGCCCTGGCTGAGGGATATATCTGTCACACTCAAGAGGCCACTGGTGGACAGCTCCTATGCAAATGTGTGGAGCCCCAAAGGGGCAGAACCCAGAGCTTACAGGGCTCACTTCCGTCCTCAAAAAGGAGCAGATGTCTGTTCCAGAGGCCTTGCTCATTCCTGACCCAACCTTAGTTTATGTTGAGGGCACTGCTGTGTGGAAAAGACCCCAGCTTCCAGAATACAGAAGCCACAGGCAGCCTGAATACAGAGTTTCCATCCAGGGCTGTGACTGCGGCCATTAAAGGCTGGATAGGACCACAAGAACACAAGGACACGTTCACTGTCCCTGATGTGGCTAGCCACCGTCAGCTGAATGTGGCTATCAGTTAAATGGCCAGCCTCCATAGGTTAAATGGCCAATGGCTATAGGGTAGACGGCCAGCTACTGCCAGTTACATGGCGGCTCTCAGCTGAATAACCGCATCAGTTAACTGACAGCTCCATCGTGGTCACGCCAATCGGCTGCGAGGGGGTCTGGGGCATCCACAACACGCTGCCCACTGGCTTCCATGGCCCCTTGTTGGTTCCTATGTCCTTCAGGAAGTGGGTTGGTGTGCCAGAGTCTGCGGGGAAGGGTGCTGTAGGGCTCTTATCCTCTCCGTGCACCTTTCCGCCCGTGGGGGTGATGGCTGATGCTGTGTTCTGCCCAGTTCTGGGCCGTCGCCCGCCCACTTTGTTCCTCCAGCCCTCGGCTGCAGGCTTGAGGTGCACATTAGGATATAAAGTGGGCACAGAGCCCACGGGACGGACAGGCCCCGCGGGACCCCCGCCCCAAATTACCGACCTGAAAGGAGGGTCCAGGCGGGTTATAAGGGGCAACACCAGCCTTGGTCCTCGGCACGCTCCAGCTGGCTCTGGTCCCCAGCGCTTCTGGTCACCGAGTAGCCGGGAGGGTCCCAGCAGGGGGAACCCGCGTGGGCGAGTGGGGTCAGGAGGGTTGGGTGGCAGGGTGGGGGATGGTGGTGGCAGGTCAGGAGGGGATGGTCGCTTCAAACCCCGATTCACATGGCAAAAAAAAAAAAAAATCAAACCAACTGAAAAACCATCAAAGCAACCAGGAGACAGCCCCTCCCCCAGGCAGGAAGAGAGGCAGAAACCAAAACTTAAAAGTGGGGGTTTGAGGGTGAGGGGTGGGTGGGCGGGGACAGGAGGGGTGAGTGGGGAAGAAAACTCAAAACAGTGAGGTGATCTGGTTGAAGCGCTAGGTAAGGGGTCCGACAGTGTCACATGATTAACATCGAGCAAGCTGCAGGTGGGGGAGGGGGGGTCTATGGGGCATTTTGGGGTGAGAGAAAAACGTGGCTGGTTCTCTGAACTCCAAAATGGATATGTGGATGGGAGCTGGGGGTGGGGTGCCGAGGACTTGTGCAGCCTCCAGGGTGGGGGTGAGTTAAGCTTAGATTACACCTGTCTCGACGGAGGGGCAGAGGCCCAAGCCCAGAGCCCATCTCCCCCCCCGCCCCCCCCACTACCCTGAGACCCTCCCCGCCTGCCTCCCTGTCCGCCACCAGCTCCCTTGGCAGGAAGCTGCCACATGAAGGCCCAGAGGGCCCTGAGCCGTGGCTGTGGCATCTGAGCCGTGGCTGTGGCATCTGAGCCGTGGCTGTGGCAGGCTGCTGGGGCTATACTCCACTACAGATCACTTCCCAGCCGTTCCATGTGGGGGTACCCAGTCTCAGCCTCTTCGCTCCCCCACACTTTTGCCAATTGACTTCCCCATCGCCACCCACCACTGTGGCTGTGGGACACTGGCTTCTCCCAAGGACCAGGTGTAATCTAATGTCCGTCCCACCCCGCCCACAGGGACACGGATGCAGGGGTGAGGCAGGCAGCAGGCCACATGTCAGTCAGTGCTCAGTGTTCCTGTGGGGCAGTTCCTGCGCCCCCACCAGACCCCGCTGGAGTCTCCCCGCCGAGGCCCGACAGGATGATGGGGATGGTGTACCCTCACCTCCCCGGTCAGGGGCCGTCGGAATGGGGAGCTGGCCAACAGACCCCACAGAAGCACCTGGGGGACATGAGAAGTGAGAGGAATCCGGCCCCATTATCTCTAGCCCATTTGGGGAATGGAGGGACCTAGAAGACAAATTCCAGGACATGGGTGCAGCCTCGCCAACGGCCAACGCGTCTCCACGAGCAACAGGAGCAGAGCAGGTCAGCCTGCAAGAGCTGAGGGCCGAGCAGGGACTGGGTAGCCTGAATGCGCACCACCTCGAGTCCCTTGTGGGTGGGAGGCTGTCCCTCTGCAGCAGGTGGGAGGCGCCATTCACTTGGTTAGGCGCATCACGGTTCAGTAATGCTGCACTCCGATGGGGGCCTACGGGTGCCATCTTTTTTGGTTAAACCGAGAACCTGTTAAAGGCTCACAGCTTTAAATTACTGACGAGGAAAATGTGAACAGCCTGCTCTGACGCCATCTGTCTGTCTCCTGGCACTGTCTTCCCTCAGGGAAACCCCAGAGAGGTGCAGAATGTGTACTTAAAAATAGTCGTATATAGGGCTCTGGCCATGTAGTCCTCAGAGGTCAAGGACTGGCCAGCTCCTGGGCTCCCTCAGCAGCAGCGGAGCCTGCCACTTAGGGGAGGGTGGCTGGGGCTCTGTGTCACTCTGCAGGCCTCGCAGGCCAGCTGCTGTTCCCCTGGTGGGTACTTCTGTGCCAGGGACCTTGTCTCTCCAGGCTCCCTTTGCTGCCTCTTGGGCCTCAGGACTTCCTCAGAGAAAGTCCCAAGGGGAACATGACATCACTGGCCCCAGAGGAGCCGCCTGCCCGCAGTGGACAGGACTGAGGAAAACACCAGAGAAGACCATACGGTCCCGGGCTGGCGGATGTGCTTCTGCACTGGGGTGCTCTCTGAGGCTGCCCCCACAGGCTGCAGCCAGGCAAGTCTCAGCACGGTCCCTTAAGCTGTCACACTTAAACAGAGGGCATGGGGGGCACCTGACCACCTACGGCTGGCTGGAGGGGGCCCCTTCCTCCCCGCCTTTCAACTCCTGTGAGTACCTGGGTTCTTCTCCACCCAGGGCACACGACGCCGTTGGCTCTTAGAGCCAACAAGCAATCAGGGACTTCATAGTTCCCATGAGGACCAGGAACCCTAAGAAGTCATATGAACAGCCAAGGTCACACATGTGGACATCAGCACCTGCCTCGGGCTGGACGGCACTGCTCACCAACCCCAGGTGGCCCTCGGGGGTCCCTGTCACCCAGGTACAGTGTACCAGGACCTGCTTTGCCAGGGCTCAGGCTGAGAGCAGGAGCAACAATGTCCCTTCCTGAGGCATCTAGACCTTTGCTGACAGCGCTTTAGATGTAATAAGCTGGAGGCAGAGAGGAGGCTGGAGGAGAGGGTGCCCTGGGGGTGGGTGGGCTTGGTCCTCAGCTGGAGAGTGAGCTGGGCATGAAAGGGGTCTTATTATTGTGGATAGGACAGACAGTGGATGTGTGGATCTCAGAAGAACGAGAGAGAGCAAGAGAGAGCTAAGAGAGAGAAGGAAAAAAGAAAGTTTAGAAAGAGGGAGGGGCAGACAAAAGGGGAGGGAGGGAGTGGGGGAAAAGAAAGAGTGGGGAGCGGCCACGCCCCAAATGCCCCTGGTCTTCTCGGGAATTCCACAGCCCTGATGCTTGGGTGACCAGAAAGTGACCACGCTGAGGGACAGCACACCTGTGGATGCACCCAGAGCCTGAGAGAAGGGAGCAGCGGCTAACACCACCCTGGAGGCAGAGGCGCGCTGCAGACAAGCTCGCTGGCCAGGCATTCTCCGAAAGTCTGTCCCGTTACATCCCCGCCCCCCAATGGGCAGCTCTAGATGAGCCCAGCGGCGTGCGTGAAGCCACTGCCGGTGACACTCTGCACTTTCTGCCAAGTGCTGGCGACTCTGGTGCTGTGGCACCCACCCACTCTCTTCTGGGTTGGCCAATACTGAGTGGGAACTCGGGCACTGGCAGCCCCTGGCTGTATTCTTTGGGAGAGCAGGGTGTTAAATATCCTGAGGCAGGAGGATGGGAAATGCCCTTGGGGATGTCCTTCTGCCAGCCTCCCGGAGGGAACCGGACAACGTCAACTAGGAGCCAGTTGACCCAGGCGCCCCCACTCCTGCCCCCTGTCCTGTGGTGCCTACGTGGTCACTTTTCATCAAAGCATCCCAGCTGTGGGACCCCTTCCGCCCTCTGGGTGACAGCTGGGACAGGAACACTGGCTTTGAACTCACAATGCGTTTGGTAACAACCACATCAGCTCAGGCCAAGGAAACCAAAACCAAACAGCACAAAACAAGACAGAACCAAAGACATCGCTTTGGGGGAAAAGGGCGTCCAGTGAAGGGAGGCAGAGCGGAGGAGGGGGCAATCGATCCCCCCAAAACGAAACTTATAAAAAAGTTTAAAAAAATAAAAAAATTAAGAAACCAGGAAAACAAAACAAACAGGACAAACACTCCAACAGAAGGCCGGGGTCCACCAAACTGACGGGAGTGGCATGCAGAGAAATTTTTTTTTTTTTTACATTCTCCCAGCATGCATCAGGCCCAAGTTACCATGACGACGAGGAGTGCAAAAAACTTAGCAACAACATTACCAAGGGATGCAGAGGCGACCACAATGCAAGCATCGCGTGAGCCGCCGCGCCCGGCGGCTGACATTACGTCTGTGTGTCTTTCTGGGTTGTTTGCTTTAGGCTCGGTACCTCATTCCACTTTACGTCTGTTTTGCTATTCGTTTTCCGTGTGCGTGTGTGCGTGTGTCTGCGCGGTGTCTGCGTGTGCTTCTTGTGTGTGAGCACGTGTCAGCTGTTATTATTTTTTTTTTCAGAATGTAAAAATGTGGGTAAAGAAAGTAAAAAAGAAAAAAACCACACCAACCTTCTCGAAGCTCTGAGGGATGTAAAGGGGGTTTGATGCGCACAATGACATGGGGAGAAGAGAAAAAATAGGGGAGATACAGAGAGTAAAAAGAGGACTTCCCACGGCTAACGCTGCAATCGTTTGTTTTTTTTTTTCTTTAAACCAAAAAAATAAAAAAAATTAAAATCAAAAAAGAAAAAAGAACATAAAGCTCCCTGTCTTGGCTCAGCGCCGAGCACAGCCAGCAGCGGCGCCGACCAGCTCTCCCGACCCTCACCTGCCCCCAGGGCGGGGCGGCCGGGACACACAGGGCCCTCCTCCCTCCTCACACCCTCACTACGGGCTCCACCCTCCCCGCTCCACCCCTGCCATCCCCTCTTTTCTGAACCCTACCAGACTCACAACCCCCCATCCCCAGTGTCCACGAAGACACACACAAGTTAGATGAAGACCGGTCGCTAGAGTCCTGCAGGGACCACAACTCACCGGTGCCGGGGTGGCAGAAGACCAGACTGGCCCCCCTCCCATCCACTTGCACCCTCCCTCCACACGGCCTCCTGCTTGGAGCCAAGATGTAAAACCCACAGCCAGGACCCAAAGGAGCCGACTAGGGGCTGAGGAAGGCAAGGGCTGAGGGAGGGACAGCCCTGCCGGCCTCCCTGGGTAGAAAGGGATGAAGGCCAGGGGCGCTGCAGGGAAACTGAGGCTGGGGGAGGAAGGTGAGCAGGTCAACTGATACAAGCAGATGGGAGTCCCCGGTGTAGCCGTGGGACATGGAGGAGGGCGCACCAAGGGTCCTGCGGGAAGCCTCCTGGGGGCGGAGGCATGGGAGGCGGCTGTCACGGACCCCAGGCTTCCAGCCACAATTGAGCGAGCCTGGGATTCTGAGACCCACATGGGGTCCCAAGGGCTGGGCAGCATGTCTCGCCACCAAGCCACAGGCAGGCAGGGGTGTGAGCCGTGGCTCTGGCCTCCCACGGTCAGGGTATACTCCTTCTAGAGCAAGCACTGGGTTCTGGGACACCAGAGGGAGGAGAGCTGGACCCCATCCCCACAGTCTTCACTAGAGGACACTGGACGGGGCAGGGAAGCAGGGAACCACGAGGCCACAGGGTCAGAGAAGCAAAGCCAGCAGGACACAGGAGGCACACACACCACACAAGCCAACTTGGGGGTTGGGGACGTGGCGGGGGCGGGCGGTGGCCCTCAGGCTCCCCCAGCCCTGTAGGCCCGAGATCGGCCCCCCAAACCCGGCTCTGCTCCCACCCACCCTGCCATTAGTGAGACCCCCAGAGGCCCCAAGTGTGGTGACTGCCATTCCAATGACCCCGCGGATGGGGTCAGGGCCTTCCTGCTCGGGTCGGCACAGGACAGGGGAGCCGGGAGGCCGTGAGCCCAGGGATGGGACAGGGTGGGACAGTGGGTCCCTGCCTCTGCCTGGCGGAGTTCCCTACCTCGCACGTAGAGGTTGGCGGGTGATGAGTAGCGCACACCTGCGCTGTTGGTGGCCACACACTCGTACTTGCCCTGGTCTGTCTCCTCGCTGCTCTCAATCTGCAGGGCACCTGCGGGGACAGGGGGCGGGACCTTGGCCGTGACTGACACCACTGGGTCGGGGCTGGGCCCAGCGAGCACCCCCACTGCCACATCTGTACTGCCCACCGACGAAGGGGCTCCACGGGGCACAGCATCGTGGGGTGCCACTCCCAGGGTCCTAGGGAGGAAACAGAGGCCACTCCAGCCTCTGGTGGAGCAACAGGCCACCCAGACTTGCATGTGGTGGCAGTGGGCCCAGGTTTTCCCCTCAAGGGCAGCTGCCGGTCAGCGGAAAGGAACAGTCCTTCCTCAGGGCGGAGGCCGACAGTTGCTGGGTGAAGTATTGGGGGCCACCCGCACAGTGGCTTGGGTCAGATCTCAAGTCTGAAGCCCCGCGTAGAGCGTAGAGACCTGGATAAGCCCCAGACTCCTCACTCCAGGGCCTGGGGCCCAGGGCGACCCACATCTGAGGTCCCAGCCCTCTGAGCCAGGCTGGTGGTGCATGCCCAAGGTGGAAGATCAGCATGCTCCTCAGGCCAGCCTGGGCTACGGGAGACCTCGTTCCAAAATCGAACAGAAAACAAAACTCAGACAACACCGAGGACCCAAAGAGGGAGCTGTGATCACCCGCAGGGCTCGGAAGGAGGCCACGCTTCCCCCAAGGACATCTCAAACAAGCTAAAGCCAGGTACTCCCCCTTCACAGCAGATAGGGACATTTGAAATCTCAGCCTCGGTGAACAGTTTGTCGTTTACAAACTAAAACCAGAAAGTGAGGTGGAGGCAGCCACACTTGCCACAAAGGCCTGTCTCGCCATGCTTGATTTACGGCAGAGCAAAGGCAAGAGAGTCTGGCTCAGTATGTCGGATTACAGGCCTGCATCTCAGCCCCTACTCAGATCAACGCAGCAACAGCCATGAGCAGGAACCCTGGGCTCCCAAACCCTGCTGGTCCAGACTTCCTGTTCACATTCTCTGGTTCTGTTGACAGCTGTACCCAGTAGTAACGGGGCCCAGAGACACCCATGTCCTCTCTCTTGGGTGGTGGTGGATGATGGGCCACCATAGAATGCTTCCTACCGACTTCAAGGCTACTGCAGAGACCAGAGAGGGTAGGAAACCTATTTGAGGTAGCACAGTATGTCAGCACTGGGTCTGTGTTCATGTGCCCTGGGGAAGCGGGGTATCAGACCTATCTTTGGAGAATTCCTTTCTCTGATCCCTCCAGTCTGAACACCCCTAAATCTCAGAAGGCCCTTTTGCAATTCATGGCAGATGGCTGTGTGTGTTAGGACTCTGCAGCGGGCAGGGAGGGGTTCAGGTGCCTGTCCCTGCAGCTGGATGCCCACACAGTCCCCTGCAGCCACACTCAGCCCAAACCACAGACAGACACAAACACCAGAGGGATGTGGGGGAGCCGTGTGGCGGGTGGAGCTAGTGAGACCTGAGGGCTGGCTGGTGAGGGGCAGACCTCTTACCTCGGATGGGGGTGCTTTCTGTAAGGGAAACAGAGAGACACAGGTGAATGTCACAGGAGAGGGGGCCGTGGGGCTGGGAGCCACACCTGTCCCTCTGCTGGGCAGTGCAGCTGCAGCCAGATCCTGAGGGTTCCAGGCTGGGGCTGGGGGACTTCAGGGCGGGTGCTTCCTGCAGGCGGCCTCCCAAGGTCTGGGTGCGCCCCCAGGGAGACTGCGCCTCTTCCCTCAGGTAGCTTTGGGGGTTCCAGCAAGGGGTTGCTTTGAAATCCAAATGGGGAGGGGTGGGTAGCGGCAGGACCCCAGGAGTCTTGTTAGTGACCAGGGAGGGACAGGAGTTAGCGCTAGAGGGCTGGGCACTGGTGCCGTGGGGACAGGTGTCACCAAGGCCGAGAGGGAGATGTGGGAAGGGAGCAGAGGGTGGAGGGGAGCCGTGGCCTCTTTCGATCCCGAAGGAAAAGAGGAAAAAGCCGTCTGTGGGTCGGCCACACCCAGGGAAGAGGAGGTTCCAGGCTGGAGTGCCCACGCGGCCTCTAATGCTGCTCCTTTCCCGGGGCCAAAGCCAAGCAGGGCCAGCGGCCTCTTGGCAGAAGGCAGTAGGGCTTGGACACCATGTCTCACACCTTCTGAGCTGTGGACGTGCACCCCGAACCCTCCCTGCTCTGTGTGCTTGCTACCCCTTTCACACCCCACACAGGGTCTATGCAGCCCTGGCTGGCCTGGAACTCACCATGTAGACCAGGCTGGCCTCTGACTCACTGCAATCCTCCTGCCTCTGTCTCCTGAGTGCTGGGGTTAAAGGTGCGTAACCATGATGCCCCATAGAGACAGAGGCCTCCCCACCTACTGTCAGTGGGAGTCAATGGGAACCACCGTGTGGTGGGAGTCAGGAACGGCCACATGGAATCCTAACTTGGCGTGGACTACAGTGGCTGAGGTGCCAGGGCACTGCTGGAGCTGCGCTTCCCACGGGGAAAAGGAACCCTGTTTCCTTTTCCACTTCTACTGTGATGGTTCTGGGTATCAGCTTGTATCAGTCTCTGTAACTTTACCAAGCATTGGCTTGGCAGCTGGTGTCAGAACGAATGCTCCAGTTAGACACAGCATCTTCGGCATTAAATCCCATCTCCACCCGCTTGGAGCGGGGGCTCATGAGGTGTGAGGTCCCCCAGCCTGGGGGCCGGTGGCGTTTTTCCTCTTTTCCTTATGGGTGGGGTCTGTCTTCAGCCCGCCATGGGGGGCAGGAGAGGGCGTTAGTACACATGCCACACGCAGTGGGTCAGTTACTGTCACGGTGGCTGTTAGTGTGGGGGCAGAGGGGTGGCAGGACCGTTAGTGGTTGGCGTGGCAAAGAAGTGAGGACTTACCAAAGCTTTCTGAGCGTTACAGAGAGGAAGGAGAAGAGAGAAGAAGGTCACAGGGCGGCCACTGGGCATCTGGCTGCTCGTGGGCACAAGGGAGGAGGGACCACAGGGTGTGGACAGCTCCCAGGGTGGTGTGTTTACACAATGCTTAGTTGTCGCCCCTGGACCGTGGCCACGTGATGGTCAGGAGACCCCTGGGAGCGCGAGGGCTCCCTCGAGCTGTGAGCACATCACTGCGGCTGCCATGGGGACTTCGGGGTGGGAGGGCGGAGTGGCCCTCCCGAGGACAAGGGGCGACCTTGCTAGGGAGATGCTGGGGGGATTGGAGTGAGACTGTGAAGAGGCTGGCGTGGGGTGCTGGGGAGACCAAGAGATACGGGGGTCACGGGCGACGCTCGGGCCGGCGGACACTCGTGTGCGGAGGGCCCAGTCCCTGTACCACACGGGAGGCAGGGTGAGCCACTCAGGGAACCACACGCACACAGACAGACAAGGGACAGGGAACATGGTTCCCCAGACGGACACACAGACTGGTCAATGGGCCAAGTGGGGTCTCTGCTGAAACATCACCATGAACCACCCAGACTCCCCAGTCCCAGGCCTGGCCTCCATGCCAGGCCTCCCCAGACTGGCTGAAACCACGACAGACACTCATCTACACTGCTTGGTTCTGACACCTTCAGCACCGAGGACATTCCCAGGAGCCTCTGTGGCCCTCCATCTCCTCTGGGGCTGCAAACCTTGGCCATTGCCATACCCAGCTCCCCTGGGCTCCCTGCACCTGGCTGCTCTGTCACTATGCCCCCCCTCCTATGGCTCCCCATTACCTTGACTGATCACATCCTGTTAACACACTCTGGACCTAGGGTGCCATCCCCCTGCCTGCCTGCATGGCCAGTGCTCTGCAGTTACCCACTGGCTACGGCTGTCCTCACGCACAGTGCACACTACTGAGTCCCAGAGCCCTGCTCCACGTGGGCCTCTGTGGCGCCCTGGGGTTTGAGTGCTGGGCCTGAGCTCTGCTCCTAGCCAGCTCCATGTGCACCACGACCCATCCTCGGGTCACGGCCACCCATGCCGTGTACCAGCCTATTCCCACCAGGCCCCAGGTGTGGGCCCTCTGCTACCCCTGATGGCATCCGCATCCCGTCGGCCACCTGTGCCCACCTGATCGAAGCTGCTTGATGCGCCCATTACTGGCACTGGGGTCCACAGGCAGGAAGTCCTTGAACCAGGTGATCTCGGGGTCAGGGTTCCCGCTGGCGGCACAGAGCATGGTGGCTGTGCGTGTGCGTTCCACGACCTTCAGCTGGGGGCCCATGTCGATGTTGGGGAAGCCGGGGGGCAGCTGGTCCTCTGGGGGTGTGAAGACGGGGAGAAAATGGGACAGGAGTCTGGTTACTGTGGGAAACGCCCTGGGGATGGGCCCTGGGTGGCCTCAGTCCTAGCCCACACCCTCCCGCCTCCCTCTCTGGCTTACGCCCCCGAGACCTCCATGGCTGCTGTGGGTAGAACTGGAGGATCATGGGCTCGACTGACGGTCCAGCACAGAGGGCTCTCCATCCCCTGCTACAGCTCCCTATTACCTGGGCTAACCTGGGCTAACACTGCTCCTGGGACAGCTGGAGATGGGGACACCCACACCAGCCCCTTAGCATCCCAGCTGGAGCAGCCATCACCCGTCCCCGGGCCTCCTACCCCTGCAGTCCCCTCTTCCCAACTCAACCCCTACACCTGCCTCCATCCAAACGTCCCCTGGAGCGGAGGGACTTGTTCTAGATCCTTCCAGAACTTCTCAGAACTCAAATGTCCCCTCCAGAATGTCAAACCCAGCTACTGGGACATGACCATGTCACTGCAGAATCCCAGTCCGACACCCCGTCGCCCAGGATGGAGAGGAAAGAACAGCATGCCCCTGAGACCAGCCTGGGCCACTGCCCTCTGGCGATGGCAGTTGGAGATGAGACACTGCAAGGGGCCCGTGCCGCACACAGACAACAGGACACTAGAGCCAGCATGGGGGTTCCTAACTGTGTTAGAAAAAAATGGGATCGCCGGGTGGTGGTGGCGCACGCCTTTAATCCCAGCACTCGGGAGGCAGAGCCAGGTGGATCTCTGTGAGTTCGAGGCCAGCCTGGGCTACCAAGTGAGTTCCAGGAAAGGTGCAAAACTACACAGAGAAACCCTGTCTCAGATTACAAAAAACAAACAAACAGACAAAACAAAACAAAACAAAAAGAAAGAAAGAAAAAGATGGGATAAACCAAGGACCAAGAGCCTGGGGCACCGTCTGCTGTGTGAACAGTGTGACGGGCACAGCCTCTCGCTCAGGCGGCCCTGTCATCGGTGGCACGTCCCGGCCGTGACACCAAAACTGGTGTTTGCCACGGGAGCCGTTTGGCTTGAGGTTGGACGTGTTTGGAGGGAAAAGGCTGGATTCTCAGGGGCACTTGGGGTGCTGTGGATGGAGGGGGCGTAACGGTCCCAAGCTTGGGACGGTGGCACCACGAAGGCGGCAGGGGACAGAAGTGAACGAGAAGCCACTGTCCCGGTAGGGAACACAGCCCAAGGTGCATCAGGCTCCAGACAGCCCGGAAGGGTCCTGTGCGTGTACGCGCACTGCAGCAGCCAGCTGCGGCTCAGAGCTGGGGAGGCCACTTCCCGGTGTCCCCACACGCCACACCCTGGGTCAGCATGAGATGGAAGGAAGGAAGGAGGGAGGCAGGAGCCATGGCTTCGGCTCTAGCAGCCCACAGGGGGCAGGAGGCCGAGCTTGAGCTGAGGGCCGGGGAGGGGGAGGGTGTCTGTCCTGGGGCCTCCTCAATGGGGGGGTAGGCAATGGTCAAAGAACAAAGGGAGGTGTCTGGGGCTTGAGGGGCTGGAGAATCTTTCCAGACTCCCAGTGATCTGTGCATCGTGACGGATGCAGAGTGAGTCCCAACTCTGGGAGTGTTGACAATGGGGCTGGCACGGGGCAGCAGGAGGCTGGCTGCCGAGTCTGTGCCGGGAAAGGTCAAGGCAAAAAATATCCCAAAGAGAGAAGGGAGAGGAGGGGCCCTGGGGTGTGTGGACTCTGCCCAGCTCCGCCCCTGCCCGCGGAGGCTCTGGCGGTCACAGAGCGCACTGTGGGGCCCCTTGTTAGAAATGACGGAATCCCCCGATAGCACAGTGCCCTGGGGTGGCTCAGAGCTCTCACCAATGTGACTGGCCCCGCGTCCCAGCTTCACAAGAGAGCCCCTGGGGACCTGCCATGCCCAGGGCAGACGCTCATGGCCACAATGCAATGTCCCTAAGGGACAGACATCCCAGTTCTGACAGGTTCACTAACCCGGCCCGGGTTACAGAGCCAAAGCGGCTGCCTTGGATTCTGAACTGTTGTCTGGTGCCAGTGTTAAAGGGACATCTCAGTGTCCCTTAGAATGAGCCAGGGCACAGGGTGTCTGGGGCTCAGGCTGTTGGGCTTGCTCCATGCTGCCTTTGGGGGACCCACCCTTTGCTAAGTTCTTCTGTGGGGCTGGCCCACTGGTGGCTCCAGGTGCATGTGAGACCAACCATGGCTATCTGCTTCTGAGTGGCAGGGCACTTGTGACCCAAGCTACCTGGGGACAGAAGGTCACAGGAGACACAGGGACAGACACTAGACAGCACTAACTGAGCACCTAGATCAAGCGGAGCCTGAAACCCACCAAGTGCAAACATTTAAACCACACAAACCACAGTGGTGGGCAGTGCTGGGGGCGGACAAACCCAAGTCCTTAAAGAACAAAGCATCAGGCAACGAGGAGGGTTCCAGGCTTGGGGACTGTGCGCCCGGGGGCCAGTACCTCGGAGGACGGTCAGCTTCGCATGAACGGTGATTTCTCCCACCGAGTTCTGGGCCACGCACTCATACACGTTCTCATCCCGGGGCGTCCGCAGCGGCTGGATCCTCAGCACCGCCCCAGAGCTCTCATCAAAGTCAATGGTCTGCGGGGAGGGAGGGTCCGGACGTAGGACGGGGACACACAATGGGGGACACACACAGGGACCGGGACAGGTGAGCAGTGAGGCGGGCCCGGGGCGGGTTCCATCCCAGCAGGACTGTGCTGCTGGGGTGGTGACAGTAGCCGCCTCAGACACATGGTATCCATCAGCAATGGGTGTCACGTATGTGCTGGGGGGACATGCGAGTGTGCACATAAGACACCACCCAGGATCAGTCACAGTTAAAGAAAAGGAGCCAAGAGATGCCCACAGGACCACGCTAAGCACCTGGATGGAGCTGAGCCTGAAGCCCACATACTCTACACCGATTACAGGGCGTGGCCGCGTGGTCACGTGTGTACTCAGCTGGGCGAATTTTCCTCCCAGGTGGGGGTGTGAGTTTAGACTCAGAAAAGGCAAGGCCTTGCTTGAGGACACACAGCACGGAGTGGTGGACTAGAGAACTCTGTGGTGCCAGGGAATGCAGGATGGGAGCTGTGGCCACCTTGTGGCACCCCAAGGTTCAGCCACTGGCCCCACCTGGAGGGGTGTGCTGGGCAGAGGGCACCCCCACCCCAGCCCCAGCTCACCTCGAACCGCTGGGAGTTCACTTTCTTGCCCTTCTTGTTCCAGGTCACCCGTGGCTTGGGATCGCCTGTGGCCTGGCATACGAAGGAGGCCACGCCTCCCGACACACCGATCTGGTCCTTGGGCTCTTTGATAAACCTGGGTGGCTCTGGGGGTTCAGCAAGGGAGGGCAGGTCTGAGGGCTCAGGGCCTCCCACATGCACACACGCGCACACGCGGCCCTTCGGAGACCCAAGAGTCACCTCAGTGATGACCTTTTACACCGGGACTCACCCCCAAAAGAAACAAAACGTCCCCTAATTCTTTCATGGGACTCGTGAGAAACTAAGGCACTGGCGGGCCACCAAGCCCTCCCACTCCGGGTCACGTGCCTGGGCAAGCCCATGCACACACAGTAATTAATATGTAAACGATAACCAAAAAGAAATGTAAAAGATGACCAGAGTCAGGATTAGAACCCAGGGCCCCAGAGAGTGGCGTGAGCCAGGGGCACAGGCCTGGGGATGGGCTTGGCCTTCCATCCAGAGGGCCTCAAGCGGACCCACCCTCCACACACTCCCCAGGCCCCTGTGTTGCTCTGATGCTCGCCTGGGGATCTGAGGCGGGAAGACTCTCTGCCAGGCTTCCCTTTCACTGGCTGTTTGGTAGCAGCCCAGTGTCACCCAGGACTGGATACAGTGCCTCAATCACAGCTGAGCTGCAACCTCCTCCCCGAAGTCCCCAACTCAAGGCTGGGGACACAACATAAGCACCCAACCAAAGGGGAACTGGGAAAGGCGTTCCGAGTGAGCCAGGACTGTAGAGGGAGTACACTGGCCCCTCGGGTCCCTTCTGTCCACGGGTCACACGGAGCGATCAACAGGAATGGTTGCCACGTGAACTGACCGGCCTCCTCTCCCCCAGGAGGCTTGCTCCTAACGCGCAGCCCCCAGAGTCCAGGCTGCTGCGTGTGTCCCCCTGCTACAGATTTAGGGGTACTAATGGGTTTCCACAAGGATCCCCAGAGAACTCAGAAATGACAACCCAGGTCTCTGCTTCCCCTCGGCCCACGTCAGGTCTGGTCCAAGCCCTGAGATGGGGCCCTGTCCTCTGATGCCCACAGGAATGACCTGGGGTCACATGTCTTTATCCAAGGCTGTGGGGAGAGTCACCCCTGCTGGGTGGGATCGCCCTCTCAGAGGTGGACACACCCCTCACGTCCTCCAATCCTACTGACCCCTTTTGGTGAGTCCAAGTCCCCACAGCACCTCTCTTTCTTTCTGTGACCCCTAAGGTGACCTCTAAGAACGTGAGTCCCTGACCCTCTGCCTTCTGACCCCTGGTGCTGAGTGGACATCTGTCGGTCCGTCCGGCTCTGGGCGCTGAGCCAACCCTGCAGAGCCTGCTCCACCCGCTGCTGCGGTAGACAGGATCTTGTGGGTTCATGCCATCTCTGTTTGTGTTTTCCAAAAAGGAAAACCACCTTGGGCCTGTGAGGGCAGATCCACAGCTCTGAGGGACTGAGTCCCCTCGGCACAGGGCCTGGATGGGCTCACAGTGAATCTGACACTCATTTGTGCAGAGGCCCAGAGGGGACACGCAACCTTCCCGGCCCCCAGCTCATGCTGGGCAGAGCAAGGGTCTAACCCAGCCCCACAGGTCTCCATGTCTGAGACAGCAACTCCTATATAAAGGGGGCCGTGCTCCCCCAGCCCCATCACCAGAAGGGACTGAAGCCCACACAGGAGGATGGATGTTATAGAGGCTCAGCTTTTCTATTTCTGCTTATGTGAGAATCAGGGCTAGGGACAGGACATCTGCCCTAGATCCAACCCCCGCACCTCCACCCGCCAGCCTGGGACAGTCCCCTGGACCCAGAGCCATTTCTCTGTCAGAAATGACCATCTGAGCCCACTGAATACTTCGGCGCCGGCCTCGGTGCCTGTGACCATCCAGGCTCAAGGTGAAGGGCTTCCAGCTGGACAGACCCATGTTCTGGGCTCGGAGAGCACAGCCTCAGAGACCAGACCCGGCTTGCATTTTCACACATCGGCCACAGAACAAGCACCCAAGCCCAGGCTGGTTCTCCTGTCCAGGACCACCGCCTTCCTCACAGCTCCCGGACAAGCTGTCTGGGTCCCCAGTGCCCCGTCCTCTACAACTTCCTCCCCACTTCCTACGAGGAGAGTGGCCTGCCCTTACCTCCAAGGTCACTTGGGTAGGGGTCTCCTACATGATGGTGGATCTTGGTGTCAAGTCCACACTGAGGCCCTGCATACATCTTAACAATAAGTAAAATGAGATGCCGACTTTGTCTAACGTATACCAGTACTTTAAAAGACTTGTGTATGCACACGCAGCGCCCTTGGAAGCCAGAAGGGTGCATCAGATCCCCTGGAATGGGAGTCACAGATGGTTGTAAGCTGCCAGGGAATTGAACTGGGGTCCTCTGGAAAAGCAGTCGGTGCTCTAACCGCTGAACTATCTCTCCAGCCCCTTTTGGGTTTTTTTTTTTTTTAGACAAGGTCTCACTAATCAGCCAGGGCTGACTGACCTCAAACTCAGAGATCCACCTGCCTCTACCTCCCTCCTAAATTCTGGGATTAAAGGCATGTGCCACCACTCTAGACCCATCAACATTTTTTATTTCCAGACTTTTCCATGGTCAGTCAACTCCACCAAGAGTGTCATCAGACTCTTACATACCTCCAAAACCCTGGCCCCCAAGCCCTGTCTCCTAAAAGCCTGCCTCAGCTCCTCCTGGTCGGACCTGGCCTGACACTGGAGCAGTGGACACTGGCTACTGAGGGTCACTGCCACCTCTGCTGTATGAGGCCTTTCACACATCCGGGCACCAAGCCTCTTCCTCGAGCATGGAGGTTCTGTTTGGGCTACATCAAGGAGTCCTGGGCTGGGGAGCTGCATGCACACACACCCTGGAACAGACACACAGCCAGGTCCACCCCACTCCAGCCTCTTACCTTCGGCGGCGCATCCTCTGGCCAGCAGTATGAGGAAGAGCCCCATGGGACCCACCACAGACGCCACACTGGGACTCCAGGTGGGCGCCATGTTTGGCAGTGGCCTCCGGCCTCTGCCCTGGCGGGGGACGGCGCCCCACCCCCCGTCCCTCACGGAGAGGCCTCAAGCGGAGGTGTCCAGAGGGGCAGCGTCTGTGGAGACAACAGAGCAGCAGTGAGTGTGGAGTGGGAATCCAGGGATTCCCTGCAGGTGGCTCTGGGAGAGGGAGCCACACCCAGAGACCCACATGTGGGGTCTAGAGGGGATCACTGCCCTGTCCTGGGTGGGCACACAATTTCTAGAGACAGCATCTCCTGTAGCCCAGGCTGGCCTCCAACTTGCTATGCAGCCAATGACCTTGAACTCCCGACCCTTCCACCTCCAGCTTCCCAGTTCCCTGGTGCTGGGGTGGAAGCCAGGGCCCTGTGGGCACTTCCACCCACACACTGAGCCCCACCCAACAATGGACCTGCCAAGCTTGGACCTTGACCTTCTGGCTTCTAGAGGCTAGTGTGGGCTGTCTCCAACCCCCAGCTGAACCCCTACCTGTCTCTACACCCCCTACCCTGCCCAGCCACTGCTCCTAGGGCCCCTAGGGCAGCTGATGCTGCCTCTCCCCCACTGGGGGAGCCCCATTTCATCAAGCCAGTCCACTGTCCAGTCCGGAAATGACAGATATGGTTCCATGGCATTTACCCAGCATCCTACACGGGTGCCAGTCTCCAGCCCACCCACCTATAAAGACCTAAGTTCTTGGGTACAGCATCCCTCGGGCACACCTCGAACCCAAGACCAGCTGCTCTCCCATGTCGCGAAGTTCACACTTGGCCTCAAGCTAAAGCAGTGAGGCAGAAAGGCCACGGAGAGGCCAGATAGTGTGACCACCACACCCCAGGAAGGCCCAGGCTGTGGCCTTGGGAGGGGAGAGGCACATAATGACGGGGTGGCCCTGTGATTGTGTCTCCCAAAATACCCAGCTGTGGTTGGTTGCCTCACCCATCTCCAGGAGAGGGCAGGGCCTGCAGTGGCCAGTTCACGGCCTAGTGTAAGCCAGGATGGATGGGAGAGGGCAAGAGGGAGCTAACTACACACACAGTCAGACCACAGTCACACAGACGTACACATGGCCAGTCGGACAGTAGACACACTTAGGCACACAGTCAGGCTGCAAGCAGACCCAGGGAACACAGTCAGATGACGGGCAGACCTGGGCATCGTCAGGCCGCGGATACACCAGAGACATCAGAGCCTGACATGCACTTAGTCAGGCTGCCAGGATGAGGATGCCCTCACTTCCAAACCCAGTCCGATTCCACACAGTCAGACCACAAGCCTAATATGCAGAGGTCCATGCGAGCAGAACCCAGGACCACAGTGGGATGCACAAAGTAGGGCCACAACTGTCAGACATATGGTCAGGGTCAGTACCCCTTCAAGGGTGCTGGGATGAGGCTTGCTGGGTGTCCTCCACCAGGCCCCTTCTCACCAAACACGGCCCTCAAAGCTATGCCCCTGCCCCCATGGTGGCAGCAGTCCACCCACAGGTCCACACAGTCAGACCGCACACAACACCCACTGACTCAATCTACTGGCAACCAGGAGGACAGACAAAGCCCCAGACACTCAGGAAGGTGAGCCATGCCAGGCCGGGACAGGCTGCCCATGCCAGCCCCACCCAAGGTGCCTGTGCATGGCTACAGCGAGGACAAGGGCAGTCAGGCCCAGGCCACTCGGACAAGCCCTGGGAGAGCCTCTGGGGGAAACTGAGGAACCAACGAAACTCAAATCCCGGGAGGTCCCAAGGTTAACACCCCAGATGGGGCATGTATAGGGGATGTTCCCCAAGGTGGCATTATTCTGGCCTCTCAGGGTCCCAGCTTTGTGCCACATGGGGACACAGGTTGGAGGGGATGGGAGGGCGTCCCTTGAGACCTGATGGGATGTGGGGTGGAGGCAGAAAAGAGCAACTGAGGGAAGTCCCCACACCATCCCCACGCATATTGAAAGTTCCAGGGTCTGTCACACCTCATTCCTTCTTGAAGGCTTTGGGGGGGAGGCCACTGTGTCACCCCAAGTTGGTCCACCATGTCCCAGGGCCTTTGTACACAGCTGGATGTAATGTGATCCATCATTATCAGCTGGGGAAACTGAGGTCCTGGCCACCCATCTAGCCATTAGTCAAGAAGTTCACTGTTCTCAAAAGCTGGCTAGAGGCAGGTCCCACCCGCGTTTTACAGAAGGGGAGACTGAGGCTCAGGGAGGCATTAGAGCTCCCCCAGGCTGCCTCAGCGGGGGTGTGAGCTTGGGAGGAGTCTAGACTGAGTCTTGCTAGCTAGCCAGCTCTGGGGCTCCCACACCGCACCTCAGGGAAAGAGCAGGCACCAGGCTGCAGGTCACGCGGGCCTCGAGCCGACTTTGTGTGCCCACGCGGCCCGGGAGCATAAAAGGGTGATTATAACCCAGGCTGGGTAACACACAGGCTCTGGGTCACCCGCACAAGGGGCGTCTCCTGGAGCCTAGACGCGCCTCTCCCAGCCCTGGGGAACACAGGAAGCTGGAGCCCCCGGACAGTCCCATGACTATCAAGCCCCTTCCCTGGGTGACCCTGGAAGGGAGCTCAGAGATACCAGGGTGTGGGGGCGTGTCCCCCATCATTGGGGTGTCAGCCAAGAGGGATGTGCGGTGGAACCCGCTTGGCCAGGAGGCAAAGTCCCCACAGGGCACCACTTCTCTAGTCAACTAGTCCCCCTGTCCCACCCTCGCCTGCCCAGAACCCGCTCTAATTAGTAGGGATCTATTGAGGAGTGGACATGAAGGCCAGGAATGGGTGGGGGCCGCCTGAACTCCAAGCCCCACCCCAGAGAACAGCCGATCACACCTACTGGTCAAGGAAACTGAGGCTGAGGAGAGGGTCGCTGTCCCCAAAGGGCCGGGCTGGAGGAGCCGACCGTCCCTGGCTGCTGAGAGCTTGGCCCTCAGGGACCTTCACCCATCCTGCAGTTTCTCCATACTACCCACGATTCAGAGCGCTGGGCCTCTACCAGATGCCCCCTTCTCAGACATGGCCCCAACAACACATCCCTCAAGCCCCGAGACAACTCCCGCCCCCCATCAGGGCTGGGTCTCAGGTCCTCTCTAGAATCCTCCCTGGCTCCCATCTACATCCGCCACGACCCATCCCTTGCCGTAGTCCGTCCTGCTGTCCATGCTGTCCCTAGCAAGCTGCACATCCTCCCCCAGTCCGCATCAAACCCCAGCCCGCATCCCTCCAGGTTGCCAACCTGGACACCCCAGGTGGACACTGTCGGGCACTGTCCCAAATACACTTTCCCAGCCCCGCCCCCACTCCTCCCCGGCAAGAACTAAGACCAAAGTCGCAGCACACACATCGACGCCTACTGCATACCCGAACCTCGCTGGACGCTTTATCCACGACACCCCTTTGCTCTAGAAGGGGAAACTGAGGGTGCAGAGCAGAGATGCAAGTCTGCTGGGGACCTGGGGGCAGGAGGGGCCCAGGAGTGAAGTCGTAGGGTGCACGGTGGGCGTGGCCGGGGCCCCTTTGAGTCTCAGGACCCTCAAGGTGCACAAGGGTGCAGGCAGCCCTGGGGCGCGGCGAGCGGGAAAGTTTCTGTGCTCCGAGCGCCCCTCCCCCTCCTGATCCCTCCACGGTCCCCGGGCTCCGCCCCCAGGTGGGGGAGGGGACCGCGGAGCATAACGGTCCCGAGCTCAGCCAAGTGAGGGGTGCGGGCCGGGTGCGCGCGCGGGGCCGAGGGGACCCGAGCGGCTCCGATCGCGGCCGAGCGTCCCCGATCGCGGCCGAGCGTTCCCGAAGTCGGGCGCGCAGGGACGCGGGGGTCCCCAGGCTCTGTGGGGGAGTCCAGGACGATGACAAAGGCCGGGCGGGGACACGACCCGCCCGAGCAACTCACCGCGGCTGCGAGGTCCTGGCTGAGCCGCTCGCTACACCGTCCGTCCGTCCGTCCGCGCTGGCACAGCGCAGCGCGGAGACTTGGCGCAGGCAGCGGAGCAGTGGTCGGACTGGGGGCGGAGCCTGGCCTGCGGGGGCGCGGCCCGGAGATTCCGAGGAGAGGGGGCAGGAGGCGGGGCTTCCGAGGAAACCGGGCTAGGGGGCGGGGCCTCGCAGTGGCAGACTGAGGGCAGATTCAGGAGGAAGGGGGAGCCTTGGGGCGGGGCTTCTGAGGAGGCAGGCCGGGGGCGGGGCTTCAGAGGAGGGCTAATCGGGGGCGGAGCTTCGCTGTGGCAGGCTGAGGGCAAAGGCAGGAGGGAAGGGCTGGGGCGGGGCTTCTGGTGAGCGACTGGGGGCGGGGCTTAGGAGACTCCAAGGCCTCCCAGGGGCGGAGATTCCGATGGCGCTGGGAGAAACTGGCTGGTTGGGGGCGTGATTTCTCCCGGACTAGGGGCGGGGATTGTAGGGCCCCCCATGGGGCGGGGCTTTCGGTAGGCGTGGCTTTCTGCCACAAAGCCGGGTTAGAGGCGTGGCTCCCGGAGGCCTAGCTCCGCCGTAGCACACGCCCAGGCTCCTGAGGGCCTGGTGGGGGGGGGAGAGGGGGGGAACCCGGCCAGAAGTGAGGCCGAGTGACCCGTGAGCCTCAGAGTGGGGATGGCCTTAACTGACACCCCAGACCCGGTTCACAGCGGCACCGTCGGCATAGCAACAGATGCAGCCCGGGCCAGAGGGGGTCCAGGAGCCCCAAGCCAGCCCAGACCTCTGGTCCCTGCACCCTGGGTTCCCCTGGGATCTTAGGGGCCGTAACGTGGGGACCTGGTGGCCAAGGCTCCCGCCCAACCGCGGGCCAGATTGGAAACAGATGCTGCTTCCCACACCCTCCGCGCGCAGCCTATCTGGCTTCAGATCTGGCGGAGGCTTGGGGGCCGCGCAGGGGACTCAGTGCTCTCACCCCTCCCCCGTGTCCCAAAGAGCAGGACGACCCACACACAACCGGACGGCTCACCACGAGCTTAAAGGCCCTCTGATGCATCTGGGACCCAGCAAGGCTGGAGTCCCCTGCCACCCAGTTGGTATAGGACACAGCGACCTATAGACGACAACCCCGGGCCAGATGCCTGCCCCATCGGCCATATAGCAAGTGTGAGGCCAGCCTGTCTCCAAAACCAACAATATGCCTGTCTGGCCGGGCCCAGGCATGCAAAGGCCCAGGCAACCCACAGCACGCGCTAGGATGTCTACCTGCCCAAGCCCCTTGGGCTGAGTGGTGCGGATAGGGAGGAGCCTCTGGGCTGCCCAGCACCCAGGGGACAGCAGCCAAGGGCTAGCGGCTCGCTCCCAGGCAGCCTGGGTCTTTTTTTTTTTTTTTTTTTTTTTTTTTTGCCAAGGGTATGGAACTGACACCCCGCCCCTTTTCACCATGGTAACCGCACTGGGCTGGGACACAGCCACCACCATGGGAGTCAGAGAAATCTGGGCCAGGTGTCCTTGTCTACTGGGCAACCCGATCTGTGGAACCCCAAGCACCCTGTCACAGCGCTCACGGCCCTATATATCATCAGCTGGTCACAGGAGCCGTCTCTATATCAGAGGGGTCCTCAGACCGGAGCAGCTGGGATTTGCCATCCCCCCACCCCGGCCAGCATCAGGACAGGGCGGGCCACCCAGGACGCTCTCAGCAGAGATCCACCTCACTCCTGTCCTTGTCACAACATCGGTGTCTCCTGCAAGACAAAGTTTCTGAGTCTACTGTAGAAAGCCAATCACATCAGAGACCAAGAGGCAGACCGGAAACAGCGGCTGGGGTGGGGAATAAGCGATGTGGATAACTGAGGGGCCGTGTGGGAATGGGATCCATATGGAAAGGCGGGCCAGGGTTGGCCAGGAAAAGAATGTTCCAAGTAGAGAGGACGCACTGGTGCAAAGGCCCTGGGAGGTACTGAGCCTGTCATGTGGCTGGAGCAAAGGGCAGAGAAGCAGGAGGGCACAGAGCAGGGTCCTGTGGGCTTTACCCTGATGGAGGTGGGAGCCACAGAGCTGTAGGCAGGAGGGATAAGGAGTCAGTCAGGTGCCCAGGATGGAGGGCACAGGCCGGTCCAGGAGGCAGGGCAGGTGGATTCTGGGTAGAGTCTAAAGCCCCAGTGAGTTTTCCAGGGACTGGTTATTAGGGAAGTGAGGGTAGGAAAGACCAGCGCCCGCATCCAGCCCCCTCGACGGTGAACACTCGAGGGGGTGTCCTTGAGCACCAACCCCAGGGGCTCCGGAACCTGTTCTCACTACATCCTCCATCGCCACCAGGATGCAGCCACCCTTGGGGAACAGACACAGGGACAGATCGCGTCAGCGGCTCCTGCAGCTGGGATGTTGGGGGGTAATTTTTGTTTTTTCAAAATAACTTTTCTTCTAATTATGAAACAGTCCCGTGCAGGAAAAAATCCGCAGACGTCCGCAGAAAAGGGGGAAATAAAAGTTACCCAGAATCCACAGGGCCAGGGCAGAAACAGTGTTCCTGGCCATGAGCAGTCCTTCCTGGGAACACAAACCGAGTACCTACTATGTGCAGGGCTGCTGGGGACAAGGTTGGGCCAGGAGCAGCCCCACCACAGGCATGACATGACAGAAAAAGCACCAGGAGGCTCCAGAGCTGGGTGACACTGGGTCCCCTCAGACACTGTCCCCCAGGTGACTTCGAGTTTAAACCTGGGTGAAGTCACCGAGTCAGACACAAAACCATCCCACAGGAGGAACAGCACTACAGTGGGGTGGAACAGAGAGTGCAAAGGCCCAGAGGCCAACTACTTCCTTCCGGCCTATGTCTGCAGTGGGTTCTGTTCTATGCACTATGTAGCCCAGGCTGGTCCTGAACTTGCAGCAATCCTCCTGCCTCAGCTTTCCAAGTGCTGGGACAACAGACCTCAACCACTACGCCTGGTAACACCTTAATTTGACATTGGGGTTTATCTTCCCGACCATGTGCCAGTGTGTGACCCCGAGTGTAGTCGAGGGCCCCATGACACACATGGCCAGGTTCACTATGGAGTTTCCGGGTCCCGTGGTCTGGGCCGAAGACGTCTGACAAGGGGGTGACTCACTGGGACGTGCTTGTGCATCTGAATCTGCTTCAGTGGGGTCCGCAGGCAACGTCGCCCCTTGTGGTGGGGCACGACCCCAACCCCATCAGCACCCAACACCACACCTGGGGCAGCGGCTTCTGAAGAACCGGTCCATCCGTGCGGCTTCCTCCCAGCTGCCCCGCCCAGCACAGAATGTGTGACCCGGGGCAGGAGCGTGTGCCGACTAGACCCGGCGCCTGCCCCACCCATGCTCACAGCCTGGGGTCACACCCTGCTACTTGCCAGCAATTGTCACCTGCCAGGTCCGCCCACCCGAGGGCACCATGGGTTTCCTTTCCTTTGGGCTAAATCCAAAAGGCTTTCAGGTGTGGTTAGGCGCAGTGACGCTGTTCCTCCCTGTCTCCCTCCTCCCTCTCTGCTCCTCCCTGCCTCCCTCCTCCTTCTCTGCCTCCCTCCTCCCTCTCTGCTCCTCCCTGTCTCCCTCCTCCCTCTCTGCTCCTCCCTGTCTCCCTCCTCCCTGTCTCCCTCCTCCTCTGCTCCTCCCTGTCTCCCTCCTCCCTCTCTGCTCCTCCCTGTCTCCCTCCTCCCTCTCTGCTCCTCTCTGCTCCTCCCTGTCTCCCTCCTCCTCTGCTCCTCCCTGCCTCCCTCCTCCCTCTCTGCTCCTCCCTGTCTCCCTCCTCCCTCTCTGCTCCTCCCTGTCTCCCTCCTCCCTGTCTCCCTCCTCCTCTGCTCCTCCCTGTCTCCCTCCTCCCTCCTCTGCTCCTCCCTGTCTCCCTCCTCCCTCTCTGCTCCTCTCTGCTCCTCCCTGTCTCCCTCCTCCTCTGCTCCTCCCTGCCTCCCTCCTCCCTCTATGCTCCTCCCTGCCTCCCTCCTCCCTCTATGCTCCTCCCTGCCTCCCTCCTCCCTCTCTGCTCTTCCCTGTCTCCCTCCTCCCTCTCTGCTCCTCCCTGTCTCCCTCCTCTCTCTCTGCTCCTCCCTGTCTCCTTCCTCCTTCTCTGCTCCTCCCTGCCTCCCTCTCTGCTCCTCCCTGCCTCCCTCTCTGCTCCTCCCTGCCTCCCTCTATGTTCCTCCCTGTCTCCTTCCTCCCTCTCTGCTCCTCCCTGCCTCCCTCTCTGCTCCTCCCTGCCTCCCTCTCTGCTCCTCCCTGCCTCCCTCTCTGCTCCTCCCTGCCTCCCTCTATGCTCCTCCCTGTCTCCCTCCTCCCTCTCTGCTCCTCCCTGCTTCCCTCCTCCCTCTCTGCTCCTCCCTGTCTCCTTCCTCCCTCTATGCTCCTCCCTGCTTCCCTCCTCCCTCTCTGCTCCTCCCTGTCTCCTTCCTCCCTCTCTGTTCCTCCCTGCCTCCCTCCTCCCTCTCTGCTCCTCCCTGCTTCCCTCCTCCCTCTCTGCTCCTCCCTGTCTCCTTCCTCCCTCTATGCTCCTCCCTGCTTCCCTCCTCCCTCTCTGCTCCTCCCTGTCTCCTTCCTCCCTCTCTGTTCCTCCCTGCCTCCCTCCTCCCTCTCTGCTCCTCCCTGCCTCCCTCTCTGCTCCTCCCTGCCTCCCTCTCTGCTCCTCCCTGCCTCCCTCTCTGCTCCTCCCTGCCTCCCTCTATGTTCCTCCCTGTCTCCTTCCTCCCTCTCTGCTCCTCCCTGCCTCCCTCTCTGCTCCTCCCTGCCTCCCTCTCTGCTCCTCCCTGCCTCCCTCTCTGCTCCTCCCTGCCTCCTCTATGCTCCTCCCTGCCTCCCTCTCTGCTCCTCCCTGCCTCCCTCTATGCTCCTCCCTGTCTCCCTCCTCCCTCTCTGCTCCTCCCTGCTTCCCTCCTCCCTCTCTGCTCCTCCCTGTCTCCTTCCTCCCTCTATGCTCCTCCCTGCTTCCCTCCTCCCTCTCTGCTCCTCCCTGTCTCCTTCCTCCCTCTCTGTTCCTCCCTGCCTCCCTCCTCCCTCCCTGCTCCTCCCTGCCTCCCTCCTCCCTCTCTGCCCCTTCCTCCCTCTCTGCTCCTCCCTGCCTCCCTCCTCCCTCTCTGCTCCTCCTTGCCTCCCTCCTCCCTCTCTACTCCTTCTTCCCTCTCTGCTCCTCCCTGCCTCCTCCCTCCCTCTCTGCTCCTCCCTGCCTCCCTCCTCCCTCTCTGCTCCTCCCTGTCTCCCTCCTCTCTCTCTGCTCCTCCACCATGCCAGGCTCCCTCCTCCCCTCTCTGCTCCTCCACCATGCCAGGCTCCCTCCTCCCTCTCTGCTCCTCCACCATGCCAGGCTCCCTCCTCCCTCTCTGCTCCTCTCTGCTCCTCCCTGTCTCCCTCCTCCTCTGCTCCTCCCTGCCTCCCTCCTCCCTCTCTGCCTCCCTCCTCCCTCTCTGCTCCTCCCTGCCTCCCTCTCTGCCTCCTCTCCTCCCTCTCTGCTCCTCCCTGCCTCCCTCCTCCCTCTCTGCTCCTCCCTGTCTCCCTCCTCTCTCTCTGCTCCTCCACCATGCCAGGCTCCCTCCTCCCTCTCTGCTCCTCCACCATGGCCAGGCTCCCTCCTCCCTCTCTGCTCCTCCACCATGCCAGGCTCCCTCCCTCCTCTCTGCTCCTCTCTGCTCCTCCCTGTCTCCCTCCTCCTCTGCTCCTCCCTGCCTCCCTCCTCCCTCTCTGCCTCCCTCCTCCCTCTCTGCTCCTCCCTGCCTCCCTCTCTGCCTCTCTCCTCCCTCTCTGCTCCTCCCTGCCTCCCTCCTCCCTCTCTGCTCCTCCCTGTCTCCCTCCTCTCTCTCTGCTCCTCCACCATGCCAGGCTCCCTCCTCCCTCTCTGCTCCTCCACCATGCCAGGCTCCCTCCTCCCTCTCATGCTCCTCCACCATGCCAGGCTCCCTCCTCCCTCTCTGCTCCTCCACCATGCCAGGCTCCTTCCTACCCCAGAACCTTGGCACAGCTGCCTCCTCTGCCCCGGGGCCCCCTCACCCCTCACCCTCCATCACACATTCCCTGGGTTTTATTTTTTTGTGCCGTTTCAGGATCCGCGGCCTCCTCGGCTGTCGACCGTCTAACCTAGCTGTGTCACTCAGGCCCCACAGGGTCACAAAACCCCCCATTCGCCCAGAAGCCAAGGACACGGAGCTGGCGCACACCACGCCACCTCACGCACGTCACAACCCACTCTCGGCCCCAGGGCACTGGTGGGGTCGCCCAGACAGAGCCCCGCCACACGTGGGCTCTTCTGACAGTGTCAGCGTGGCTCTGCCTTAAACAGGTTCACATTAGACGCCAACTGCATACACCAGGGCGACAGACCCCCAGGCTTTGCGGTGCTGGAAGGTCCCCAATGCTGCAGCTGGGGTCCCCAGTGACACCACTGTGGCCCAGCAGCCCCAGCGCCTGTTGGGGGGAAGGGCACTGCAGTCCTGCACCCCCCCCAACATTCCGGCTGGAAGGGGGCATCTCTGGAGCCTCGAGCAAAGGCCTCTGCTACTCTCTGGCCTCAGTTTCCTCCACTGGTGCATGCGGGGGAGCCTTGGCTATTGGTGGCTGGGATTGAAATTTGTGCCTTTAAGATCTATGAAGATTAGGGAAACTGAGACAAGACTCAGATAGATATCCCAGGAATGTCCCTCCGTGAAGAGGGAGGAACGGTGATGTCCTGAGACAGGCCAGCAAGTACAAAGGACCTGTGGCT
>NW_026734286.1:6436325-6450443 GCF_949786415.1 Peromyscus eremicus | reverse complement strand
CTGTGGCCAGCCTGGGCTACACAAAGAAACCCTGTCTTGAAAAACCAAAAAAACTGTGTAAAACCGACAAAACCCCAAAACCACCAAGGTGGGGAAACACCAAGGGTGATGATAACCTGAGACCCCAGGATCCCACACGGGCCCTTGGGGTGGGAGACACTGAATGCTGAGTCCAGTTTCTCTGGAGGGACCCTGGGGTCTGAACCGGGGTGGGGGTACCTGGGGGTCTGAGGACCGGGGTGGGGCCCCTGGGGGCTGAGGACAGGGGGTGGGTCCTGGGGGGGCCGAGGACGGGGGGTGGGGCCTGGGCCGGGAGTGAGATCACATATTCAGCAGAATCTCAGACAAAAGCCCCGGCCGTCTGCCGCTCAGGCCTCTCCAGTGATGGACGATGAATTACCCACAATGCCCGGCCAAGCGCAAGTGGCTCTTGGCCCGGATCCTAAACTAATTCCTACGTGTTCGTGTGTGTGATTCCCTCCCCTCCCTCTCCCTCACAGGAGGGAGTACAGGGGAGGCGAGGGGGGGCAGAAGGAACCCCGAGCGGAGGCGGGGGGCCGCCCACCCAGGGCCCTGGCCAGCTGGCATCGGCCTGGCTGCAGACGGGGAGGTGGGTCTGGACACTACCAAGCCGGGGTTGGCAGCCCCGGGGGTGGGGAACGGGCCTGGGGGGGGGGGGGGGTCTGCCTGCTGAGGGGCCTTTGGTCAGCGCCCTGCAGCCCTGAGCTTCCTACCCAGCCTGCCTGTCCCAAGTGCTGTTCTGAGTTCATGCTGAGTGCTGGACTAAGTCCCTGCACTTCGTTGCCTTTGCCGGGTCTCTGACTTGAGCGCTGCCCCTCACACCACAGTCCCCCCCTCGGCTCAGAGCCCCCCCCCCACCCCACCCCACCCCCCCACCCCACCCCACCCCCCACCCCCCGCCTCCCGCCTCCCTCCCTCCCCAACCACCTGCAGCGTTTGGTTCAGCCGGGGCTTTGCGCCCTGGCTGTGCTGGGCGACCTCAGACAAGCAGCTTGGCCTCTCTGGGCCGCAGACCCCTCACTCAGAACAACCCAGCCTTCTCCACCCCTACAGGCGACTCCACAGGTTTCTGCGGCCTTTCTGCTGCAAGCCTACTCTGCGCCGGTCAGTGGAGCTGCGACCACGTTCCCCCCTCACCCCTCCTCACCCCCCTCACCCCCTCCTCACCCCTCCTCACCCCCCTCACCCCCCTCCTCACCCCCTCCTCACCCCCCTCCTCACCCCCCCTCACCCCTCCTCACCCCTCCTCACCCCGTCCTCACCCCCCACCCCCGTCCTCACCCCTCCTCACCCCCTCCTCACCCCTCCTCATCCCCTCCTCACCCCCCTCACCCCTCCTCACCCCCTCTCACCCCTCCTCACCCCCTCCTCACCCCTCCTCACCCCTCCTCACCCCCCTCCTCACCCCTCCTCATCCCCCCACCCCCTCCTCACCCCTCCTCACCCCCCTCAGCCCCTCCTCATCCCCTCCTCACCCCCTCCACCCCCCCACCCCCTCCTCACCCCTCCTCACCCCTCCTCACCCCTCCTCACCCCGTCCTCACCCCCTCCTCACCCCTCCTCACCCCTCCTCACCCCTCCTCACCCCGTCCTCACCCTCCTCACCCCCTCCTCACCCCCCACCCCCTCCTCACCCCCCCCACCCCCCTCCTCACCCCCCCCACCCCCCCCCTCCTCACCCCCCCACCCCCTCCTCACCCTCCTCACCCCTCCTCACCCCCCCACCCCCCTCCTCACCCCTCCTCACCCCTCCTCACCCCTCCTCACCCCGTCCTCACCCTCCTCACCCCCCCTCACCCCCCCCCACCCCCTCCTCACCCCCCCACCCCCTCCTCACCCCCCCTCACCCCCTCCTCCGCTATGTCGGGGGTTTCTGGACGACACCGACGTGTTCGGATCCTAAGCAGGCCGCGCGGCCCCAAGCTCACACCCCTGAAGATCTCTTACAAAAGATCCATTTTCAGTCTTCCGTGTCTGTGCACGTGGGTGCCGCGCCCACAGGGGCCGGAAGGGGGCGACGGGTGGCCTCGGCCCCACCCCAGCCGGGCAGGAGGCGACCCCAGCACAGAGAGGCCTCAGAGCTGCCGGAGGTCACACAGCGCTCCTGCCCTTGCCGGCTGCACCCCTGCGGTGGCCACGTCCTCGGCCACGCGTGGCCCGTGGGTGCCCGGCTTCCTCAGACACGGGGGGGGGGGGTCCCCACAGCAGCTATTTCTGCAGCCGCAGGACAGCGCGTCACATCGTGGGCAGCGCCGGAACTCGGGACGCGGCTATTTCTGGAGGCCGAGGTGAGAAGAGGGGGCGGGAGGAGGAGCTGCGGCCGGGGACTGCCAGGGATCAGGACGGAGCCACAGCCGCTGTCCCGATGGGGGCGGTCCTGCGGAGAGGGGTCCTGCCGACTGAGGAGGGGTGGGGTGGGAGGGGGCTCCGCAGGGCCTGGGGACACCGGAAACTGCTTTTCCCCTCACAAGTCCCAGGCCGCAAGAGACTGGCCGACCCAGAGCCAGGCCTGAGGGTGCGGACAGGCAGGGGTGGTGGGTGCTAGGGAGCAGGGAGGGGTCCCCAAGAGCTCTCCTGCCAAGAGCGGGTCGGCCTGAACCCGGCTGGACTGATTCTGGAGGGTACTGTGCTCGAAGCACCCAAGGGGGAGCCTGGGACAGCACCAATACCTGCTAGGTTTAGTCCTCCGTCACCCTCATCGGCATGGGAGCCGTTCCCAGAGAGCCCGGCTTTTCCGGGCGATCCTTCCCACCCAAGGCCCACGAAGCCTCATGGCTCAAAAGCAGCTGCGTGAGCACCTGCCATCGCCACCTCCTCCACGCTCCAGCCGTTTCCCCTTTCCACACATTTCCAGGGGGCGCAGACACTGCAGGGGACACACGGGTGACCTGAGGCCACGCAGGCCCCACGGGGCCACCGAGGCGGGGACCCCAGCGCCAGCCACCCGCAGCCTCCCGGCCCCTCTGGCGCCGCCGCCAATTTATCTCTTTCTCCTCCGTAAACAAATGTCAGGGAAAATAAATAGTTTTTAACAGGCTCATTAATTGAGTTCGGGAAGGAGGGTCCCTCCCCCGGGCTACAGCGGCTGTCCGCGGGACAGGAGGGGAGGACGGGAGGGGAGGACGGGAGGGGAGGGGGAGGACGGGAGGGGAGGACAGGAGGGGGGGACGGGAGAGGGGGACGGGAGGGGGGGACGGGAGGGGAGGACGGGAGGGGAGGGGAGGACGGGAGGGGAGGACGGGAGGGGGGGACGGGAGGGGAGGGGGAGGGGAGGACGGGAGGGGGGGACGGGAGGGGGGGACGGGAGGGGAGGGGAGGACGGGAGGGAGGACGGGAAGGGAGGACGGGAGGGGAGGGGAGGACGGGAAGGGAGGACGGGAAGGGAGGACGGGAGGGGGAGGACGGGAGGGGGAGGACGGGAGGGGGGACGGGAGGGGGGGGGACGGGAGGGGGGACGGGGAGGGGAGGACGGGAGGGGGCGGGGGGGAGGACGGGAAGGGAGGACGGGAGGGGGCGGGGGGAGGACGGGAAGGGAGGACGGGAGGGGGGCGGGGGGGAGGACGGGAAGGGAGGACGGGAGGGGGGGCGGGGGGGAGGACGGGCAGGGAGGACAGGAGGGGGGCGGGGGGGAGGACGGGCAGGGAGGACGGGAGGGGGCGGGGGGAGGACGGGAAGGGAGGACGGGAGGGGCAGGGGGGAGGACGGGCAGGGAGGACGGGAGGGGGACGACAGGGAAGGACGGGAAGGGAGGACGGGAGGGGGGACGACAGGGAAGGACGGGAAGGGAGGACGGGAAGGGAGGGACGGGAGGGGGGACGACAGGGAAGGACGGGAAGGGAGGACGGGAGGGGGACGACAGGGAAGGACGGGAAGGGGAGGACGGGAAGGGAGGACGGGAGGGGGGCGGGGGGGAGGACGACAGGGGAGGACCGAAGGGGGCTGGAGGGAGACAGGACCGCCCACGCTGCCTGATGTCTCAGGGGAAACTGAGGCCTGAGAGGAGGGCCCAGGAGGGCCCCGGGACTTGAACCTGGGACCCCTGGCTGTCAGGGGCGTCCCAC
This sequence comes from Peromyscus eremicus, assembly GCF_949786415.1. Classification (NCBI taxonomy): domain Eukaryota; kingdom Metazoa; phylum Chordata; class Mammalia; order Rodentia; family Cricetidae; genus Peromyscus; species Peromyscus eremicus. Next base: position 6,446,361 of record NW_026734286.1, on the reverse strand, counting down.
TTGCAGCGGGAGCTCGCTGATTGGCTGCGGGGTGGGTCCAGCGAGTCCCAGGCAGGCCGCCCTGACTCCACCTCCACAGCGCCCGGGTCACGGGGTCACAAGGCAGCGGCGCCACCCCTCAGACTGGCTCAGAGAGGGCACGGAGGCCACACAGCAGTCTGCTGGCACGCGCGCATGCGCCCCTGGGAGGGTGGGAGCCCCCGGCCGCAGGGGAGAGCCGGACACACAAGAGTTCGGGTCGCCCCTCCGGCCCTGGGGCTGAGTGACCCTCTCTGTGGCCGGGCCAGTCACCCGGCAGCCAGTGAAGGGTCCCTGCGGTGACGCAGGCACAACCCACTGCCAGCCAGGGAAACTGAGGCACGGGGCTCCCGGAGTGCGGGGTGCAGGGGGGGAGTGCGGGGGTGCAGGGAGGAGTGCGGGGGTGCAGGGGGAGTGTGGGGTGCAGGGGGAATGTGAGGTGCAGGGGGAGTGTGGGGGTGCAGGGGGGAGTGTGGGGTGCAGGGGGGAGTGTGGGGTGCAGGGGGGAGTGTGGCGTGCAGGGGGAGTGTGGGGTGCAGGGGACTGTGGGGTGCAGGGGGGAGTGTGGCGTGCAGGGGGAGTGTAGGGTGCAGGGGGGAGTGTGGGGTGCAGGAGGAGTGTGGGGTGCAGGGGGGAGTGTGGGGTGCAGGGGGGAGTGTAGGGTGCAGGGGACTGTGGGGTGCAGGGGGGAGTGTGGCGTGCAGGGGGAGTGTAGGGTGCAGGGGGGAGTGTGGGGTGCAGGAGGAGTGTAGGGTGCAGGGGGGGAGTGTGGGGTGCAGGAGGAGTGTGGGGTGCAGGGGGAGTGTGAAGTGCAGGGGGAGTGTGGGGTGCAGGGGAGTGGGGTGCCCCCCAGATCTTGCGGCTCCATCAGGTGTTTTTGGACCGAGACCCGGGGCCGGAGCAAACACGGGTGGTGTAGCCCAGGCTGGCCTCCGACTCCCCGTGTAGCCCAGGCTGGCCGACCTTGGACTCCTGAGTGCTGGGGCGACTGCCGGCCTCTGAGAAGCTGCTCTTTCGGGGTTTCTGCCTCAGTTTCCCCTGTTTTGAGGGTGGGAGGCTCCGGGCCTGCCCCCCGCGCCCAGCTGAGCCCCCGCGCCCCGCTCAACCCTGGGGAACTCCGGGCGCTGACCGAGGCCTCCTCTTCTAAGTTTTTATTTTATCCGTTTTGTGCGCCCAGCGCGTGACGCGGGCCGCAGGGTGCTCCGTGGACAGACGGCCGCTGGGACTCGAACTCAGGGCCACAGGCTCGGCAGCAAGCGCTAACCATAGCCTAGGCTAGCCCCGCACCTGCCAAACAGCCAAGGACGCCCTTGAACCCCTACGTCTCGCCCCTCCAAGGCTCTGGGCGTCGTCTGGGGACCCCACCGCCCTCCCAGCCCCCGCCGCCTCCCTGCAGAAGTGGGGTGGCCTGGTTAGGCAGCCAGCGGCGGGGAACGCCCCAGTTTGCAGCGCTGAGTCATCCGGCTGGAGGCCTTGGGGATGAGGCAGGGGGATGCCAGGGACTCACCGTGACCCTCCCACGGCTGAGCGGCCACTGTATACATCCGCAGCGATGCACACAGCACAGAGAGGTCCAGCCGCTGCCCCAGGCCACACAGCCTCACAGCAGCAGAGGTGGGATTTGAACCTTGGTCCCCGGGCGGCGGCGCTGCGTCACCCCGCATCCGATTTGCTGGTCACGGGTTAGTTACAAACTGGATTCGGTCGGCCTCAGGCCGGTGTAGACGCGAGGAGACAACCCCACGGAGGCGACATCCGGCCCAGGGGCGTGCAAGGTCACGGGGTCGCGGTTCCCCGCTGGGTGCCTGGAGCGACGTGGGCGGCAGCGGACACAGAGACACAGAGAGGCCTAGAAACCCCAGCCGGGCTGCACAGCACGAGCACCGGGGAGCGGCGAGGTCACCGGCCAAAGAAGAGGGGGACGTTTGACTCCGCTCCAAGGAAGCGGGTGGTGCGGGACGCGGTGGGGGCGAGCCCGGGTTTCCGCTCTCAGCTGGGGTTAAATGGCGTCAGTCCCCGGCCTCAGCTCCGCCAGGCGGAGGGAGGGGGAGGGGGGTCAGCGCAGGAGGAGAAAGAGAAAAGGACAGCGAGGGGAGGCCGAGGGCGCGCGGATGGCGCGGGGTGCGCCCCGGCCTCGCCCCGGCCGCCCGCCAGGCGCACCCCCAGCCGGGCCCTTCACAGGGGTGAGGATCACCGGGCACACACGACGGCCGGGCCGCCCCGACCTCACTGGCGTGCTGTGCAGCCTCGGGCTCAGTCCCCCTCTCTGGTCACCCCGGCAAACCGCAGTTCCTCATCCCTAAAGCCAAAGTGGCCCCCGGGTGACACCACCGAGCGGGCCGACCCCCACCCGGGGTCCGCTCCCCCCCAGCAGCCCCTCCCCCTCCCCTGATTTCAGGAGAGGCTCCTGTCCCTGCAGCCCGGGCCTTTGTTTGGGGACCCCTCGGTGGGTCCGGCCGCCGCGTGGCTGTCCGTCCCGTTCCCTCCGCGCGCCCCAGCACGAGCCGGGCCCCTGAGGATGGAGGAAGGGCGGCGGGGCCTCCTCCACCCGGGACTTCCAGGTTCTGGGATGGCAGGTGCACCGGGAACGCGGGACCAGAGAGGGCTAGGGCCGAGCCCGGGGGTGCGCAGCAAACGGGAAACAGCCAGCCTTCGGTGCACATCCTCCCTCCTGCGGAGCCCTAGCTGAGGACTCCCCGCAGGAGCCAGGGACACCCCCAAAAGGAAGCCGCAGCCACTGAGCGGTCCACAGACCCATCCAGACCCCGAGGCCAGGGCGGCAGACGCCGCTCGGCGCTGCTCCATGTGCCCCAACCCAGCGGGTTTATAAATATCCGTCTTTATTCTTAGGCGTCTCCTCCGGCTCGCCCGCACCCCGAACTCTCTCGACGCCCCCTCCTTCCCCCCCCACGCGGCGGCTGAGACAATCGCAGGGATCAGGTGAGAGCGGGGGCCAAGGGGCGTGCTGCGGGGCCGCGGCCACCGAAGCCACCACATCACTTCACAGTCCATCCTCCTGGCCACCACGGCGGGGTCACCAGGACGGGGCCACCAAGACAGGGCCACCACGGCGGGGTCACCACGGCGGGGTCACCAGGAGGGGCCACCACGGCGGGGTCACCAGGACAGGGTCACCACGGCAGGGTCACCAGGACGGGGTCACCAGGACGGGGCCACCACGGCGGGGCCACCAGGACGGGGTCACCAGGACGGGGCCACCACGGCGGGGCCACCAGGACGGGGTCACCAGGACGGGGCCACCACGGCGGGGCCACCAGGACGGGGTCACCAGGACGGGGCCACCAGGACGGGGCCGCCAGGACGGGGTCACCACGGCGGGGTCACCAGGACGGGGTCGCCACGGCGGGGCAACCAGGATGGGGCCACCACGGCGGGGCCACCAGGACGGGGTCACCAGGACGGGGCCACCAGGACGGGGCCGCCAGGACGGGGTCACCAGGACGGGGCCACCAGGACGGGGCCGCCACGGCGGGTGAGACGACAGTGAAGCCACAGGTCTGCAGACACCAAGTGACACCGTGGAGAACAAGAGTCAAGACGGCAGGGGAAACCGAGTCACCAAGAGGGACTCGGGCGCCTTTGAGTCCACGAGGGAGGGACACGGGACACCCCGACTCCCTAGGGTCCAGTGTGCGCGAGTCACAGGTCACGGTGCACCCGCTGGTGCCAGCCGGGAACCGAGGGGGGCCGTGGGGTGCGGGGTCCCCTTCTGTACCTGCCATCCACAAAGACCCCCCCCAACCACAGGGACCCCTGACGGCAATCCCGGGACGGACCACACAGCCCTGCCCGGCCACGCCCGGCCGGCGTCGCCGTCCCCTTCGGGAGCCTCTGGACCGGCACCCGCCACAGCCCCCCTGCCCTGGGGACACCGATGTCACCTCCCGGCGGGACGGCGGATGCGGCGCTCGCAGGCGGCCCGGGCTCCCGCCGCGGTTTGTCCGCCCTGAGCCCAATTAGGAGGAGGCTCGGGGCGGTCTCGGTGGCGGTGGCTGCTCCCCCCGGGGGACTGGGGGTGGGGGAGCCGTCCCCAAGAAGAAATGCAATGTCATGGCGAGGGTGTGTCCCCCTCATCCTCCCTGGGGCCCCGGAGGGGACAGGACGGGACTTTGTGGGTCTCTGGAGGAGACGGCAGTGACGGGCAGGGAGGCGGAGAGCCAGCCTGGCGCGGACATCGTCTGGGACCCGAGTGTCCCCCCCACTGTCCCGAACTGGGGACTCTGCGGTTGGCCGGGCGCGAAGCCGCCCCCAGCCCCAGCTGCCCGCCTGCCACCGCCAAGAAATCAGCTGGCAGAAGGCAGGAGCGGGGACAGAAGGCAGCTGGAGATTGACAGGGGGAGGGACACAAAGAACGGAGAAAGGACGGGGCAGGGGGAGGGGAAGCCTATGCAAATGGCAGCTCCCGGCCTCTAATGAGGAGCCCTAGGAGGAGGGTCCCAGGCTAGCCCAGACAAAGCCGACAGCGGGTTCTCCGCACCCGGGGGGAGACACAGAAGCCAGGGCCGGGATCCCGGTGCAGAAAGATGGGCGCAGACGCCGTGTCCCCCAGTCTAACACCCTCGGGGTACCCCTCGCTCTGTAGCAGAGTCTTTGGGTCCTCAAGTGCCCGTCCTGGATGGGGACACCTCAGAGGTCTCCCCCTGAGCATCAAGGACGCTTTTGGATGAGGGAGGACTCTCCTGGCTCGGGTTGGAGAGATGAAGTGGGGGTGAGGGAATCCCAGGCAGGCCAGGAGACACCCCGGGGAAGTGACCATTAGGGGGTTCGACTGGATGGAGGGATAGGTGGGGGGTGGCCCGGAAGATGGGCGCTCTTACACCTGCTGCAGGTTTTCGGGGGCACCTGGAGGCAGACCGAGAGCAGGGAAAGGGGGTAAAGGAACAGGATTTTGGGGGTGTGGCAATCAAAAGGATCCTAGTGTGTAGTGGTGCCCGGGTTTGGTGGCGAGGAGGCTCCACAAAGACCGGGGAACTTGGCCCCGACGCAGCGCGCGCTGCAACCCGGGGTTCCAGGACCCCCTTTCCACCTGCGCCCCAGGCCCCGCCCCCGGTGACGTCACCACCCTCAGACAGCCGGGGGGCTCCCGGGGTGTGTGGGGGGGCTCAGGGCCGCAGTCTGGCTCTCCGGGGATCCCCACGGGGCCCCACACCGCGAGGATGGGAGGATGCAGAGCCCCAATCCCGGGCCTGGGGGAGGTCGGGGCGCGTACCGGGGCCGCGGAAGGGTGGGGCTGAAGCCCCAGGTGTGCCGAGGTGGCCCGGCCCCGTCCGCGGCTCCCGACGCCGACACCGCGCACCGCGTCCCCGCCCGGCTGGTGCAGTCGGCGACCCTGGGCACCCGCCAAGTCGCCCGCGCGTCCCCATCCCTCCGGGTCCCCGTCCCTCCCGGCCTCCATCCCTCCGGGTTCTCGTCCCTCCCGATCACCATCTCTCTCGGTCCCCATCTCCTTCGGTCCCCGTCTCCCTCCATCCCCATCCTTCCCGGTCCCCCAATCCCTCTCCCCTCTGCAGAATCCGACGGGGCTGCAGCCCGGACCCCCTCGGAGCACAAAGGCCGAGAAGCCTGGGAGCACAAAGCCGGCGCCGCCCGCCCCGCCCCCGTGTCCCCGTGCACCCCCGAGCGCCCCGTGCACCCCGGTACCTGCGGGCTCCGCATGCTGCTCCCGGCACCGGGTCGGCCCGGGCTCCGGCGACTTCTCGTGCGCGCGCGGCCCGAGCTGCCTGGCGGGCGGGGCGAAAACCCACTGCGGCTCGCGCGCCCCCAGCCGGTGACGTCACCCTTCCGCCGCGGCGGCCGCGGGGCTGGCCGTGTGAGGAACTGCGCATGCGTGCCGAGGAAGGTCCAGTGAGGAGGCGCGGCTTGGTCACGTGCTGTGGGAGCCTTTAGAGGGCCGCGGGAGCACGTGGGGCGCGGGACACGTGGGCCCGGCCTGCCTCCCCTAAGATCTTCCCTTTAAACTCAAGGTGTGCTGTATAGCCCAGGCTAGCTTCGAATTCCGTGCGGCTGAGGACGACCTGATCCTCCTGCCTCCGCCTTCCCGCTCTGCTTCCATTGGCCAAAATATCCTTTCCCTAAAATCTTTCCCATCAAGCAGGGCTTGCTGGCTTAAGAGGCTGGGGCAGGAGGATGTCAAGTTTCTGGACAGCCCGGGCTAACGATGAGTTCGAGACCAGCTTGGGAAAAGCAGGGAGACCCTGACATGAGATGAAAGAGGGCCTCGAAATAGCTCGGTGCATAGAGGTGTTTGCTGCCAAGCCTGAGTACTTGAGTTCGATCCCCGAGGTCCCACAGTGGGAGGCGGAACCCGACTCCACACACATGCGCACACGCATGTCAGCGGAGCGACTAGACGTGTCAAAAAATAAAAACACAGGAAAAGACTGAAGAAAACCTTAAAACAAAGTTGTCACGGGCGTGGGGGTGCCAGCCTGTCAGACGGCAGCAGCAGGAGGATTGCTGCGAGTCCAGCCTGGGCTATACACCGAGATCCTGCCTCAGGCAACAAAACGATTTTATTTTACAATTTGGGTTTCTCCGCTTCAGAATTCATTCATTCGGGCCGGAGCTGGAGACCTGAGCAAGCGCCTGGAGTCGGGCGGAAGGACTGGGTCATAAACAGGGGAGAGTGTCAGGAATAATTGACAAGGCGCCTAAATTAAGAACAGGGCTTCCCAGGCCGGCACCGAGGGAGGCCAGGTTTGCAGAGCCGGCTTGTCCTCTTGCCTGGTGGGGTGACCCTGTCTGGCCTGCGTGGTCCACACACTAAGCGCTTGGCGAGGCTGGCAGCGCACAGTAGGTGCCGGAGCTTGTCTTCGTCTTCAGAGGGCCTTGGTGTGGTTGCTTGTGCACAGGAGGTACTTGAAATCTGCGCACTCCGTGGCGATGCCTGGCGTGGTTTGTTGCACACAGTAGGTGCCCAGCCCGGCATTGCCCCTGCAGGTGTTTGGCACGGCTGCTTGCACGCGGCAGGCACGCATACTATGGAGCTGGGGGCTGGCAGGGCCGGCCGTCCATCAGGGAGGGAACCAGGTCTCGTCCTGTCTGTCCGAGCTGAGTAACCGCTTCGGCCCCCCGGGTCCTGGTGAGCAGTGAAGGGGAACGTGTAAACCGCGCGGGTCTGAGCGTCTGGAAGCTTCCGGCGGCCATTCATCCACCCGCACAGCCAGGTCGTGTTAAATGCGATGTACAGGAAAGTAGCAAACAGGACAATCGGCCTGCAGCTGACAGGGCGCAGACAGGTCACAATACATCAGCTCAAAGTGGGTTATCCATGCAGCCGCGGCCCGCCATGCTGCGTGGCTCCAGCCACAGTGCCTCCCCCGTGCTCCTCCCACGCAGGCTCCGGGCTACCCCAGGACCCTCGCACATGCTGTGCCCTTGCCCTAGCGTGCTGCCCAGACCCGACCCTTGCCAACCCCCGATTCCTGACAGATTGTTCTCCATATTGTGCTGAAGTGACTGTGAATTTCCTAGGACTGATGTTTGCCATGAGTCTCCCTACTCTGGCTGTGCACCTTGATGTCCTGTCTGTGTGGGGCTCCGAGCTGGTGACTTAGGGCTGTAGGAAGGATGAGAGGCATCCTGCCAACCACCTCAGGGGTGGAGCCCCGCCTAGAATCCCCCAGTGAGGGGCTGGGGGCGTGGTCAGGGTGAAGCCCCACCTAGAATCCCCCAGTGAGGGGCTGGGGGCGTGGTCAGGGAGTGGAGCCCCGCCTAGAATCCCCCAGTGAGGGGCTGAGGGCGTGGTCAGGGTGGAGCCCCGCCTAGAATCCCCAGTGAGGGGCTGGGGGCGTGGTCGGGGTGGAGCCCCGCCTAGAATCCCCAGTGAGGGTCTGGGGGCGTGGTCAGGGTGAAGCCCCACCTAGAATCCCCCAGTGAGGGGCTGGGGGCGTGGTCAGGGTGGAGCCCCGCCTAGAATCCCCAGTGAGGGGCTGGGGGCGTGGTCGGGGTGGAGCCCCGCCTAGAATCCCCAGTGAGGGGCTGGGGGCGTGGTCAGGGTGGAGCCCCGCCTAGAATCCCCAGTGAGGGGCTGGGGGCGTGGTCAGGGTGGAGTCCCGCCTAGAATCCCCAGTGAGGGGCTGGGGGCGTGGTCGGGGTGGAGCCCTGCCTAGAATCCCCCAGTGAGGGGCTAGAAGCCTGGTTCAGATACCGAGATGGGCCAATGCCCAACTTTGCAACGTGAGTTTTGTGACCTCCCGCCCCTGAGGGAAGGTGCTGAGCAGACCAGTGGGATCCAGTCTTCTCTGGAGGGGGCTGGTTGGGCCCAGCAGGTGTCCTGACCCTTGGGCTTCTGGTTTCTGCCCAGCCTGACACACTGGGGAGGGGGTGTGTGTGACTCACTGTTGGGTGAAAAGTTTGTTCGCTCTGGAACATTCCTTCCCTACTGCACGCGTGGGGCGGGAGGGGCTCTCCCCAGACGCCCACCCTCCTCTTGGCAACTTCCAGAACCTAGTAATTACTTCCTGTGTGTGTGTGTTTTTGCTGAGGTTCCGGGGAAGCACCGAGTGTCTCCAGACAGGATTCTTCTGGCCAAGTGGGATCCTGTGACCACCCTGCGGTGTCCTGGGCTCTGTCCCCAGCACCATGGTGGCCTGTCACCCGGGCGACAGAGGCAGGGGGATGGGGGCTCAAGGTCAGCCTTGGCTCTGGAGTGACCTTAAGGGCGGCCTGAGGTACAGAGAGAGACCAGGAGGGCTGTGGGCAGGGGCTCAGGGTACGACCTGGGCAAAGGGCCTGTGTTCCATCCCTGGACAGACGTTCCACATCTACAAACACAATGCAAAGTCTCTGCCGTCGTGGGAGGCTTGGGGCCGGGTCAAGAAGGCCAGTCGTGGCGGGGGGATACCCAGAAAATGCGGCCCCAGCACCTACCCCTGCTACAGCTGGAGAAACTGAGGCTGTAGGGGAAGAAAGGTATTGTCGGGCTCTGGGCCGAGTTTGGTTTTGTTTGATTTTTTGAGACAGAGTCACACTAGCCCAGGTTGACCTCCCATGTCCCATCCTTCTGCAGCCACGGCCTCCTGAATGCCACCACACACCGGCCCGGAGTATGCCCTTCTGTCTCCACGGATGCCCCTGTGATGTTAGAGAAAAGCCAGGGGCCAGGGCGCAGCTGTGAAAAGGTCCAGGGCGGGGTCAAGGCCATGCAAGGGCCCCTGAGCTGGAGGAGCCCACAGCAGCGGGAGAACGAGCGGCGGGGTGGGCAGGGCCCGGGGTGGGCTCCTGGAAGGACTTGGGCCACCACCTGGGAGGTGGGAGCCGTGGAGCGCAGTGGGCCGAGGGAGCTGGCCCTGCTCACCGGCGGCCCCTGGTGGCGGCTGCAGGAGACTGACCCTGAAGGAGCAGCCCGCAACCCCGGGCCGTTCCACCCTCCGTTCCCGGCACTCTGTCCCGCGCGGATGGTTGGTGCTCTGTGAACAGATCAGGCGGCGCAGAGAGGCTGAACGCCAGCCTGGCGTCACACAGCACAGCCAGGAGAGGAAACCCATCTTTTGTTGGCGGGATGGAGTTGATTCAAGCCTGGGCGGAGGGAGGCGGGGGCTGGATATCCAGATGGGGCCCCCTTTGCCCTGGCATCAAAGGCTCCCGAGAAGAAGCCACGGGGGGCGGGGGGGGAGCCCCCCACGGGGCAGGCCGGACTTGCACGCTCCCAGGATGCGCTCCACGCTCCCGGCGCGGATGGGCCTTGGCTGGTTGGGACCCTACGAAGACTTACACACATTTAAAATATTTATGTGTTAAGACGGAACCAGGGCCCCTCTCTGGCTGAACCCCGGACCCTGGCACACAGCTTCCCGTCCCTGTCACCCGCCCCCATTGTCCCCTTGTTCCTCCTATGCTTTCCTATGACCCTGCTCCCCGGTGTCACCAGGTCACCCCAGGGGCAATCTTAGACACACACACACACACACACACACACCCTGCCCCGCTGTTCCGTTATCAGCCGCAGACCAGCCGGCTCTCCGCTCTTCTGGCAGTATAACTGAGACTTTCCCGG